>NC_045563.1:44167106-44469106 GCF_009819795.1 Aythya fuligula | reverse complement strand
CCTGGTCTTCTTTACATTTACTGTCCTCCTTCTACTCTGAGCCCCTTCCTATAACATACTTGGTAAGATCATTTTCAAACTCCATGATCATTGTTTCTCAAACAGGAGAACACACTTCTCTGGGATACAAGAATTTTAGAAAAAGCAGGGTCAGCAGTAGCAAAGTTCTCCAAGAACAAGAGAGGCAGCTGTAATCACTGTCTGGAAGGACTGACTGTCCAGAAAGCATCTGACTACCTATAATCATTGCCAGGAGCCCAGAGGAGGAGGAGAGGATGACAGATGAGGTGAGGAGAGGAGACAGATGAGCTCAAAAACAGAGAATAACCTTTTCATAAAGTTTGAGGAAAGTAAACATGATGATTTGGGAGGGCAATGAAAAAACAAACAAACAAAAAAACCTTCTCTGCCACCTGCTTCTTGCCAAAAGGATGCTAGCTGCCTCTAGTGGAGGGAGTTGGTCCCTAGACACTCAGCAACTCTAGTCCTTAAACAGGCTCACGTGGCATCAAATGAAACAGCATCTTAACACATTTACAAGCAGCTTTGATGGGATTTTTGCTTGCACAGAATGAAGGGCTCTGTATCCACAAGCTTCACCTGGACTAATTTTCAACACTGAACAAACTTAAGCATAGAAACAACTTGTACTTACGGAGGTGGTTGCTATTTTTCTTTGTCTCTTACAGAGCTTAATAACAAAGAGGACAACGCAGACAACAGATTTAGCACTTAGATGCCGAGATCACCCTTTAATGCATTTTGTGAATTTTAAAGGCTTTTGGATTCTACCAGAGATGGAGGTTTCTTTTCTGACAGCCATTTTAGAAAACTCTATTGAAGATGGACATGAAATATTCTGAAGAGGAGAGTTCTCCTCTACAATAGAAAGGAAGACAAATGCATTAGAAAACTGAAAAAAGTATTATGAATGTAAACTAATAACTTTATTATTGAGGTTGTTGGGTCATTATTTGATCATTCATTCAAACTCAGCTCCCTCTGTAAAGTTTACACTTTTTTTCTCTAGAAGAGGTCTCATAGTGTTAACTAATGCAACCTTTGTCCTTTCTGAAGAAGAGTTAGTTTTGAAGTGATTGCTAGTAGCTAAGAAAATCCTATCTTATCTGAAGTTAAATTGGATAGTATATTGCCACTATTGCAGTAGCACTAGTGGCACTAGTAAATTGCCATTATTTAGGAAGGTTTACTTACGGAAGAAAAAAAAATTAATAGATTTTATGCTTAGTTCCACCAACACTGGAAGGGCTATCACTTCAAGGGAAGAGAACTGGTGAAAATGCAGTGTGGTTATTATACATGACGTGACAGGATTCAAGAAAATTATTCCCATATTCTTGGACTAAAGCAATTCTTTTTTAAAAGACAATAGGCAGGCAATATGAAGCATCACTTCATCCAGATGCAACAAAAATTCCTTATTTTCCAATGCTTACCTGTCATTTCATCCAAAAATAACTTATTACATACCTGATCTTGGCAAAGCTCTACTCTCTTTGTTTTGCCAAATTTACAGGCACTGATGTAAGTAATAATGTAGGCAAATTCTGTATAATTAAGGTTAACTACAGTTTATCATAATAACAGTGATCACTGCTGTTGTCTACTTCTAGGAGTCACTAGATGAGACTATTTTCAATGTTAAAAAAAAACAAGAAAGCAACTTCTCCCTTGCCCCCAGCTCCATCTCCAAATATAGCCTTATCAAGCAGACAGCAGAAAAACACAGGATTACTGCCTTACCTCAATTTTTTCCCATATGGTTTCATAATTCTCTTGATGTTGTATATCTTGCATGAGTTGATGAATTAAAGCTGATTTATTTGAGGCGGAAGTCTCATTCTCAGTGGGATGAGTGACAGCAGTCCTTTCTGACTTTTCTTCAATGTATTTTTTAATGCAAGATACAGGCATAGAAAGATCTTCATCAGAGAGAATATCACTGAGAGGTCCAGATTCAATACTGTCACCCAAGGAGGATACTATATCACTTGAAGAGCTTGGTGAAATTCTACCTGTTTTTTTGTGCTTTTTTACCTGGTATGTTGGATACATTTCTGAATCTGAGTTCATTTCTGACAGCTCCCAGTCATCAATGTTTTGAATGGTTTCTCTTCTGGGCTTTTGGGGCAGCAGCTTTGTCAAATTTTCTAGTTTTAAAGCCAATACTTCAGTCTGTTTGAGATGTGAAGGAAGTGCTAAATATTCATCAGATCCATACCAGACCTCACCATCTTTACTGTTTGTATGACTATAACTTGGTGATGAGCAGAAACTTTTATTTTTCTTTCTCCTCAGTAAAAGAGGTGATGAGTTGATAAGTTCTGAACCAGCTGAGGAAGCACTCTTTTGGCTATGTGTTGGTGAACTAAAAGGCTCAGTTTTACCTTGTGATTGCCTGCTTGGGTCTCTCTGGTTACAAGAATCTGATGATGCAGAAGTAGAATCTGTTTCTGTCCCCTCAAGAGACTGAGAGTTATGAGAAGCAATCCCATTTTGTAGAGAAGAACGTCCCCTTTTTTTGACTTGTATTGGTGGAGCTGTTTTACACATATGTCCAGATGTTCTGCCAGCTTTCACTTTCTCTGAAGCATCATGAGACTTCTTGTGCTTTGATTTTTCTTTACAGGTGTAGTAAGCAGGTTTCCCTAGACTTACAGGACTGTCCTTAAAGTGATTATTTATTGTGTACTCAAGATTTCTATCACCTATTTTATTTAAGCAATCATATGACTGACTAACTGCAGATGGACTGTTAGTGTAGGGTGACTGTAAAGCTAGGCAAAGCTTGGACCTATCTGGTGGATCTAACAATGAGGGTGTACTTCTACTCATTTCATTCTTTACTATCTGAGAGATTTGCCTTTTAAAATCATTGGTTTCCATATAATCCTTAAACACATCATCTTTCAGAAATAGACCTCTTTTTGGCAATGTAGGCTGTGTAGGGGAATCTTCATTATAGTTAAAGCAGTCTCTTATGGACCTTTTAGGAGTTGAGTTTTCACAGTGAGGATGTTTGATTTTTTCACCAATGAGCTGAGGAAGATTGCATTCTGGTTTCTTTGATGTGGAAACTGTTTTGCTGTCAGTTGATGAGACACCATCTTCAGAGCAAGGGCCTTTAGGAACAGAGGAATTTGCAGGAGGACATGATAGTGAAAGCTCTTGGGGTGCTTTCCTCTCTTTGCTTTCATCTTCATCTTCTGCCAAAAGAGATAAATGGGTTTCTTTCTCATTTAATGCCTCATTACACTGGGGAGCAATGGAATCAGTTGCTACTGCAAGTAAACCCACACTTCTGATAAGTCCTGGAAAGTCCTTATCCATCTCGCTGTAGTTCCAGGATTCAAACGATTTTGCTTTACCTTGGCTGGAGGTCATATCATCCAGAGCACCAAGCAAATCCTCACTTGGACTGTAGTCAGATAGTTCAAATGCAGTAATACCACAATCCAGTGACAAGTAATTTTGAGAACATTTGATAGTTAGCTGTCCAGAATCATCAACTTCAGTTAAAGAGTCAAG
Organism: Aythya fuligula; assembly: GCF_009819795.1. Classification (NCBI taxonomy): domain Eukaryota; kingdom Metazoa; phylum Chordata; class Aves; order Anseriformes; family Anatidae; genus Aythya; species Aythya fuligula. The sequence goes on along the minus strand of NC_045563.1, from coordinate 44,465,557 downwards.
ACGATCCTGAAATAGACAAAGAAATAGTACCATTTAGAAATTTTATTTTCATATATAACACACACAAGGTAATGAACTATCAACTTCTGTGTTTCACTACCTAACAGCTAGAAAAGCAGTCATCACTGAACTGCCAATAAACTGAAAGCAGACTTAAAGACAAAAAAGCCAACATTAGCTCAGGTGGTTACAATGACTATTTAAAAATATAATAAAAGGCAGAAACTCATGTTTTAGTATTCTAACTTTAGGTGCCTAAATCAGTATGCTGGTCTGTATTCCCAAGTTTGGTCTTCATAACAAATATTTTTCAAGCAAACTCTTGCCTAAAGAAGATGTAATTACCCCACAATCTCACGATAAACCACTGGGACTATGGTCTGAACAAGAACAGTCTTAAAAAAGAAGGCTATTTTTTGCCGTCTTCTACAAACATGTAAAATTTGAGCCCTGTACTCTGTCCACCCCATTTGTATTAGTTAAAGTAAACATGCAAAAAATTCCTCTAGTTAAAAATATTATTATAGAAGAGAGATTAGAAAAATATTTATCAACCTAAACCTTGGACTTTGAAAAATATCTTTTATTTAGCATATTCTAACCAAATGTAGAACCTATGCCACAAACAGTAGTACCAGTAGTCCAGAATTAAAAGGAGAAGTTTCTATAAAACTGTCAATTTTGTATTTTGGAGCTGCATTTATTAAGGAACATAATGAATAAAAAATTATCAGTATTACAGCTGCTTTTTTCCTCTAATCTCAAGAAAAGATTAGAAACTGTAAAGCCATATGTAAATCAAAACCCTTTCCAAGGCCCTAGGGGCCTTCATTTCTCCTGAGTAATGAGCTCCATTCCCTCATCTCTTAAAACAGTGTTTATTAACATTAATAAAATTTACAATCAGATGCATTAAACCATCTTGCTCGGTCATTTCCTAGGCAGCCTCTTAAATGGGTACTTCAGAGGAGCGTTATTTAACACCAGTATTAACATTATTTTTATTTCAGGAAAATAATATATTTAATTATTTACACAACTACCAATAGGAATGCCTTACTTCAAAAAATCTGCCTGTTCACACATAGCGATATTGTAAAATTCTGTAAATACTTTAAAATACCATTAAAAAAAAAAAAAAGCTGTAAAACTCTTTGGGTTGTATTTCCAACACCTTCTTGTATTCTTGTATTTATATTTAAACCAGCACAATTCTGCATTTTTTGACTCTTTCAAATAAGCTAAATTGATTTGTAAGGTTGTTTCTACTCTGAATTTACCATCTGTTAGAGAACATTAGGATTCATTGTATATTATATTATATATTAAGCTTATACTGGTCCTTTCCATATTTCCTCTCTTTATCAGTTGTGGAATAAAGCTCACAGGTTAGGTTAAGCTAGACAGAACTCAGGCTGCACAGACCTAGTTTTTCTTTCCTTCTTATCTACCTTTGGGTAAGTCCTAAAGGAGAAAAACATCCTTCAAAATATTAACTCTGAAGTTCTTATTTTAAAAGTTATTTAAGTATATCCATCATGGCTGGCTGCCTCACTGGTTCCTATTCTATTTCCTCCAAGCCACGAAACCTTGCGTGCCTCTTCCTGCAGCACCCAATTCTGTATGGCACTGCTGAGATAGCCAAAAGCACACTTACTATCTGCCCAGCTAATTACTTGGGTTCCTAAGCAAGACAGTACAGCCCGTGCTACATACTTCCACACTTTGGTAGCTGCTTTACAAGTATTATCCCTGTTGATTACGTTGAAGCTAGCTTGTGCCCATTTGTGCTTGTCACAGCTACAGTGTAAACAAAGCCCCAGCAGGACTGCTGCCTGCCCGAATGACTGGCTACGGGCTCCATGAACCGAGGGAGCAGTGAATACCAACTAGATGTGATTGTCTTAGTGAGCACGAAAGAAACCTTGGCAAGTCACTTCCATGGAACTCCTCTGTTAATGTTGGCAGTCAGAGCCACGCTGAAGACAGCTGACTTACGGAGCGAGCCAAACATTTTGTGAAATGGCAGGTTTGTGGACTACAGAAAAGCATAACATTTGCTCTACTGGATTGGATCACATTTCCATCTAGCCCAGTATCCTGTGTCTGCAGCAGTTCCAGACATTTTCTGCTGAGCTGAGAGATATGGGTGTGCCTATATGACCCTTCCACGTATCTACCTGCACCCCAGCTGCTGCCAATGAGTAGTATAAGGATTTTCTTTTCCAGAGAATATCATTTTCTTATCTTTTCTTAGTTTTTACATTTATTTTTGAGCACATCTACACTTTCCATCTCTAAGTGTCCTAAGGCAGTAAATTCCAAAATAAAAGTCTTCGCTTTGTGTGAAAATATACTTCTATTAACTACAAACCTGGAAACTTCCAGGTCTTCTAGGAGAAAAAATAAGCTTTCATTCCCTGTTCATATTCCCCAAGAACTGAAAAGTAGGAAAATGTTTTTGTAAGGAAGTGTTGTTTGTATGGGCAAAGGTTTCTAGTTTTGCTCAAGCAGTTTCACTATCCACATATGCCTGAAAATGCCTAATAGATATGCTACTTGTATCGTGAGGCAATTGGTCCTACAACGTAGTCCTAGCTGGGGAAGGATACAGGGGAAACACAATAAATAAATAAATAATGGAGGTAAATGACAGCAGATACAATTTTCTCTACATTATCTTGTATTTATATATTTCAGTCAAAGAAAGCCACTACTATTATACCTGATGAAAAGCTTGAATGAATACCAGCAGGTTAAAACCTACAGAGCAGTTTTTGTGAACCTATACAAGCATTAGAATAGAAACTTCATATTAATATTGTGCCCCTGCTATTGCTAACCATTAATTTTACTACATATTTTTTATGCCTTAGTTGGGAGTAATTAAAGAATTGTGATAGGATGTATTGTCTTTTTTATTACCATATAAGCCTATCTGGCAACATTTTTTTCCCCCAATGAAAAATAATCCAACCTTCACAAGTCAGTCCTCCCCTTTTTGGGAGGGATGCTTTTTATAGCAGGTATAATCAGATCCATATGGGACATTCTCTCTTTTTTTTTTTTTTCTTTGGTATCTGGATCATGGACCATGCTCATGCCATAAAATAATGACTGCACCCTAATTCACCACTCCAGATGTTCCAACAAGCATGGATTTCCTTCAGACTTGCCAGAGAAGGTTTACGAACAACAGCAAAGCAGAAACTGAATCTGAAGCACCAGGTATGTATACATCAGGAAGAGGGGGTGCGGAAGGTGGGCCTGGGCATATCTAAGTATTGATTTCAGGACCACCCACTCTGGTGTAGCAAAAGCACATATAAAACTCATCAGGGAGTAGAAACATACGTATGTTCTCTTTAAACTTGGGAGATCTGAAATGAAAGACATCTTTAGGGGACTTATGACTACCTCTGTAACACAGGTCACAGAATCTGACTGCACTGATCTAGATGTCTCTTTCTGTAAATGCTTTTAATCCTAACAGAAGCATTTTATCCTAATCTTAGGACTTTCAGTGAATGAAAAATCCTCTAAATGCTGAGGTATTTTCTGTTAACCACTAATTATCCCCACTATTAAAAATGTGCATCTTCTTTCACTTTTAAAAATTGGGCCAGCAGTGTTCCTCTAATTAAACTAATTCAGTAATAATGTGTTCAAAGGAAAACGTACTTTAGCTAAATGAATCCAGACTTAGAAACCATTTACATGTGTGTGGATTCAACATTCCATTAGAGGGAAAAAAGCATGATGCATGCATAATTGTTTCAGGCAAAATGTATGATTGTTTAGAAACATATTGCAGAACAACCACTCAAACAAATAAAAGTCCATGTCCTCAGCTTTAAAGCAGTATTGACCCCGCCTGACAAGTTTTGGAAAACATTGTACAAGTCTCTGTATGTAAGAAGGGAAACGCCCAAGCTTTTCATTAAAGAATTCATTGCATGTAAAAACTGGGTTTTAAATTGGATGTGAACCTTCAATTCAGGAGTGAACAGACCATGGACTTTGGACGAGATGCCCCTCTGTAAACGTTTTCATTCCTTTATGAAAAATATTTCAACCAGGAGATAACACTGTTTGCCATTAACATAATATTTCTGAAAGCGGCCTTATACTGGTACTTCCTTTAACTTGGTTCAGTGAGAACAGATATCAACTGAAGATAGTGAAGACATGCTCTTACAAAATTAGTACCAAATACCTAGATGTCAAGTCAGCCATCCTTAAAATTGTCATCCTAGCAGTTTTAAATGCACAACAGGGACAAGCTGCTTCAAATACAGATGAAATTCTCAAAAATGCTGAATTTAGTTACTGTACCTCCTTTGTCTCCTCAGAAAATGCTTGCAGAATATCAGTCTGCCTGGTGTAGTTTCCATTGGCGTCTTGTAGCCCCTGAAGGATACGCTCTCTCAGAACCAGAACAGAAACACGTAGCTGGTGCCAGAGTAGTTGCACTGTATGGATATCGACTATCACATTGACAGAATAAGAGAGAAGCTTCAGGGAAAACTCAGTCTCTAGTAGAGCATGAATTTGTTCAACGTGATCAGATATATCTTCACAAATATCCTGTAATAGAAAAATAAAGTAGGTATTAAGCTACAGGCATAGTCCTTCCCTGGATCAGCTCTACTTGTCAACCACTTTTTATTAAATGCAAAATAGCTTATTTCAGAGAGGAAAGGTAATGCAATTAATACACCCAGCATTCCCTCTTTTTTCCCAGCAGCTGTCCTGTTTGACTCAGTAAGCACGGCATACAGAGTACGGGAGGATGGCACAACAAGACCACATGAATCAGAAGCAGAAAAAGAACACTGTAAAGTGACATCCTAGAAGACAAGCAAGAGGAGTGAAAGTGGTAAGATTGCCACAACCAGCCTCTCTCTCCCTTTTGTTTTTTTTCACTCCTCCAGTTAAAATGTAAAGAATTTGACCTGTGCCTCCATCAACGAAATTATTTTGGACAGAATTTCCCTTTAAAACCAGCCTCCATAGCCAAGTAGGGCAAAAGTCTGGAATGGACTCAATGGGGATAAGCTATTTCTGATAGCTGCAATGAGAGCTCACTAACTTTTGCATAGATTTGTTCTGGAGTCAGAACTGAGCAGAAGAAATGGGCAGAGGAGGTGAAAGGCAGAGAGGACAGAAGCTGTGAACAGTTGTGTCGAGAAAGCAGAAAGAAAATTTAAGTTACAAGGTTATAAAATAAAGATTTGGATGGGACTGTATCCTCCAAATTTAACAGTTAAGGTCCCAGATTTCCAAACTGTGCTGCGTACAGTGTAAAATCTTTACAGCCACAGTCTGCTCTTAATTGTGAAAGGATAAATTCAACTAATACAAGACTTTAAAGAATATTTAGGTAGACACTCCTGAGTGACCAACACTATAACAATTCAGTTGGAAAGCTGTGTAAAAAGCATGCTATAAGCAAGTAAGGAAACATAATTAAAATAGTAAAAAACATAGTACAAGAGACCAGTAAAAGATAGCATATACATACATAACACCAATAGTAATTAAGAATAAGTGATATCATTTTGATCCATTTCAAATTTGTTTTCCATCAAAACAATACTATCAAAAAATTACAATAAAAGTTTGTGTTTCTGATGATACTCATCATTTTGTACAGCATGAGAGTAACAAGATATTCAGTGAAGCCAATTCCTTCTAAGTTAATAATACAGTACAGTAATTTTTATCAGCTCAGATCTGACATCTTCAGTCTGAAAGTAAAGCCAAATTATTGAACGTGCAGTTGTTTGTACGTAAATTAAACTAAAATCAAATTTGAAGTTAGTATTAAGAAATAAATTTAATACAACAAATTGGAGATTATTAGCCCCAAAGAAACTATTATGTTTGAGTAATATGAGCATTTTAATATCAGCATTTAACTCATTTTAATAAAGCCCTGACAGTTACATCAAGTCTCTTGCAGGAGTAGCTCCCAGAAATGCCAGAGGAGAGCCCAGAAACACTGGAGTTTCAATGAGCAGAGTTAAAACTCTGCTCATTTAGGGGTGCCTTGAGAAGGAGCCATTATCTCCTTCTTCAGTCACGACCAAGTGGTCATAACAACCAGCTGCTGTATTTTGAATACCAGCTGCTGTATTTGCAAGTACAAAGTGCACAGCTTCACCCGGCAATGCTCAGGGCTCCAAGTGCTTACAGCTTCAAATAGTCACACACCACCAGGTAGGCAAATTGACTTGAGAGTTACCAGATCAGTGCACTAAACCTATTCTACAAACACACAGACACAGCTAAAACTCTCAGTAAAACCTTCTCCAAACTTTCTAAAAGATTATTATACATTTATTGAACCACAACTGTAACATTACTGGAAAATACAGCTCTATTACTATGTTGTTTCAAATATTTTAAAGAACATTGTAAGCAATTTAGTTTGACTGAATTTGCATTCAATTCCCTAATGATGTTCATGTCTTTTCCTTCTGGTCATAAAGCAGTTTAATTTCCAGTTTCAGTGACAGGATGCTGCACAATAGCTAAGTTTATAAATTAGACTCAATTTGTATAAATGTATTTCATATATCTTCAGCTGGACTACTCATGTGGTTATGCCAACCTGCAAAATAAGTTGTCATTATCTTCTAAAGCTCATAGCCATGTGCTGAATTCAACTTCCAGCAGGATTCTCAAAGAGTTTTAACATGGAGGTCCTCTAACAAGGAGCAAGTATCTCCTGCCAATTGTCAAATAATGTACAAAAAATATTGACTAATGAATCTAGGTAATACTGTGAATCAAGAGTTCAGTGCCATACTTCAAACTAGTTTTCCCAAGAGTTGCTGTTACTGTAGCTTCAACAGCATCTCAAGTTTCAGAAGCAGACAAACTTCCCACAGCAACACAGAAAAAGTTGTCCCAAAATGGAAATGCCAACACCACTGAAGGCGTGAAAGAAGCATAAATTCAAGGGCATATTCTGTTAATTTTTACACAGCTTGTTATAAATTGCACATTTGCCTCAACAATCAAACTCCAAAGTACTTTACAGCCCACTAAGAACATTACAGCAGCCAAATCCTTTATGTACTAACAAGATAATTAACCTGTCATGACAGGTTCAGTAACACGGAGAACCTAAGGCTGGAGTCGTTGATATCCAAGTAGAGGTCACGTACTCTGGCAGAAGTCTATAATGCAGAGCATGATCTTAAAATGTAAGACTACCATCTCAGTCACAGTGAAACAAAGTGCCAGCTCTTTAAAGGATTTAGGACGCTATTTTCTGAGCGGCTGGATAAGCCCAGAAGGAAATCAAGTCCCTGCACAACTTTTCTAAACCCATTTGAGCTCCATTTTGCAACTTTTCCCTCCCAGCCCTGGAATTAGCACAGTACTGAACTTCTGTCACTGTAGCCTTGTCTTTACTTTCATGGGAGAATATAAAGGACATTTTCCTTTCCTGACAAATACATTGACATGACACGTTTTCTACCTTGTGTTTGTTTTTTTTTTTTTTTTTCTTTTCTTTCTATTAGATGAAAATCTGATCGAACAAGTCAGGAAGTTTGACTTAATTTGCAGCAGGGCCAGGCATCAATTTAAAGGGATTTAACTCCCCTATTAATAGCTCCAGATACTCAATGTCCAGAAGTCCTGGACAAATATCTACAATGCATGCACAAGTCAAATATGTCCAGGTCACATTGCCCATTTTGTATTTGCTGTGCAGTCCACCTGCACACACACTCCAAGTCTGAAGACTAGCAAGAACTGCCTGGATTGACCGCACGCTTACAGATGGGCAGCATCAATACAACAGTCTTACTGAACACATTAACCCCTTGTGTGACAGCTACTGGTAGACCTGCAGCCCCTGCACACACAGTACTTGGCCATATACTTGGCCAGACTATTAGGCATTTCTGGAATAGAATCTCAGGAGCCATAATTTCCAGTTCCCACATCACACCACATTTTTTTTGTGAGTGACCCTTCAGTTTCAGATGAATCTGTGGCCATTTTCACATGAACTGGATTTCATTTCACTGGAGACCGGGTTCTTGGATAAAATGGATGAAAACTGGGTCTGGAACTCCATCTTGCACAAGATCTGGAAAATTAGTCTCCTGTTGCTATCCCCCTTTCCGTGTTTTGTAACTGTCATATAATGACGGAAGGTGAAGGCTGAACAAAGGACAGAGGAATAGTTATATAAGGCTCACATCAGCCCTTTGTCAATAGAAAATGATTATGAAAAATGATGACTTCTGCCATACTGCTACTGCTACTTAGTCCTTACTGCTTACTGCTACTTAGTCCTTAGCAGAAAAGTATTAGTAAGTCTGCAGCTTATTTACGTGCCTTTTCTTTATACTTGCCTGGCAAAAAATAGCATATTGCACAGAAACAATCTCAAATCTAGTTGGTAATACCTAGTACACTTTCTTACTACTGTATGTGGTATTTAGATTTGCATGTAATTCAGAAAAATGTAATCTAGCACAGCTATGAATTGAATATTTTTCTTTAATAGTGAATGTAGTTTAAATACTGAATGGAAATGTCACCAGTAATTCCACTAAGAGCAGAAGTAAGTCATTTGCTTTCAAGAGAATTCAAGGGCAGTGTCTTTCCTGTTAAAACTGCAGGAGGAAAGATGTTTTCAGACTTTATTCAAGCCTTGTGTTCAACAGTGGCACTTTTGAAAAGTAGAGATGCTCATGGCAGGAATTTTTTTAAGATGAGTAAGAAGCCAGTGCAACTTACTAAAACTGTGGGGGAAAAACAATGCTTCAGAGAAATTCTGACTGTGATAAAGAAAAATCTTGCAACAGATGGTAAACTTGAAAATAAAAATGAAAGGTTATTAGAAGTCCTTTGTCTCAAACAACTGGTATACAACTATTACAGACCACACTGCTCATTCATTGCCAAGGGACATCCTTTTCAGATACTGTTAGTTCAGTTTTGCAGTGATGGTGTTCTGCTATAATTTTTTGCACAGCAAAAGGTGCTTCATCCCCTCCACACCTTACACCCAGTTAGCTGCACAAGTCTGTATCAGACTGAATGCAACGGTGGCCTCATACTGTCACGGACACTCACCTGTACATAAGCGATAATGTACCTGTTGTAAGTCCCTGATTTGATTGAGGCTCAAAATTAAGACCTGGTACAATGTGGCCTTATTGTCCTCATTCTTTCTAACTCCTTGTAGGTGATTTAGCATTTAAAATAATAATAATAATAATTGTCATGTGTCCTTATTACACTTTGTATTTACAAACAAAGAAGAGCAGTTTCATAAGACACTACTGAAATGCTGTAAAGATTGCCAGTGGCTATTACCAGAAGTGGTAGATAGATAAAATAAACCATATACTTCTAAGTAAAAAAAGTTTTATCTGCTAGCATCTCTCTCTAAATACACATAGCTCTACATCAAGTGCAGTGATACATAGCCTACAAATAAAAGCATAGAAATTCTTATCTATTTTATCAATAGGTAGTTTTATTTTAAGAGCTGTTATAGCCTGAATTTTAGAAATCACTATTTCCAAAAGGACTTTTTGCAATCATTGATCTCAAACATCCACTCAGTATTTTTATTTCTGCACTACATCAGAGTGGTGTTACAGTAAAAGTTTTGTCATCCTTCGTGAACTATCCTGTAGCATGGACTGTGGAATTTCTTATGCTACAGGGGCTGCATCCATTTGGCTGCCAACTGCCCACTTCACTCAGTCTTCCAGACAGCTGATCATGGAACTTGCAGCTGTTGAATCCATCAGCTAGCTCATAGCTCTCCACGTCAACTAAAATAGCCTCAACTGCAAACATTGCAGTAGACAAAGAAAAAGTGCATAAACAAACCCTCCAGAGTTGATGAAAGCTAAGCTTTGATGTTAACTGGGAAAAAAAAATTCTCTGCTCTTCAAGAAATTTTGTTACAACACACATGAAACTACAGAAAGATGAAAGATTACAAATATGTTGCTTTAGAGTTAATATCAGCAACAGAGAACCTATGCACACAATTTCTTCCCTTTGATCTCACAGTAAGACCTCAGTAGAAAAAACAGATTGCCATTCAGTCTTACAACTACTGTACATACAGAACAAAAATTATGATTTAAGAAAATGTCTATTTACTTGGTCTTTCCTTTTAAGTTCATTTTAATTCCTCGAAAGACAATTTCTGATCAGAATGTACAAATGTTTTCCTTCAGAAAAAAAAATAAATCTGCCAAAGAATTTTTACATTTCTTTTTTTAATGTACTTGCAAATTATGAATTAAACTCACTCTGCAGGATTTTATATGCATATATAAAGAACACAAAAGAGTTTTCATGGCTAAACAAATAGAATTTATAGCTTTCAGTAAGTTATTTTTCCTTTAAAATATACTCTTTTCACAACAAGAAAGTTTTTTTCATGTCTACCTGCTTATACGTCCAAGTGGTTTTCTAATAAGTATAAAATTGTTTTCTTCTAATTTGCTTTATTATTGAAACCTTAAGAGCAAACATGATTTGGACTTTTTTGCAGATGTTTTTAAGTATATGATTAAATCAAAGGAAATAGCCGTGCATGACAAATCCAGAGTTTGACCAAGCAAAAACAACTGCCACTCTAGACCCACTGCAAGTTCTAAGCCAGATAGTTGAAGTTCTTAAGCATGGTAGCTGGTGTCACTGCAGCATTCAGGGGCTAGGGGAAATGAATACAATTTACTGGGTGAAGAATGCAAGAGCTACCAGGGGGCTCCAAGATCACTAGATCATTGACCGTGCCTCTGGCAGCTTGAAAACATAGTGGTCCTCAAAGTAAGTTTCTTCACTCTCATAATTTATCTACTACTGAAAGTAACTTTCTCTGGTGTGCCTTTTTTTTTTTTTCTGACATTATTCTCTTTCCCATTTGTCTTTTACTTTACTGTCATAATAAGTGAGAGACAATTTCATCATTTCAAAATTCCAGTAAGTAGTATAATTTTAGCAAAAGTACTTTTGCTAAAATTCTCAAACTTGCTGAAATATGGCAAAGCTAATAGTTTGGAAGATGTCTTTTCATTGCAGAAAAATCTTGTGCCTCCTCCTCCCCCTCCCCCCTTAAAGAGTTCTGTTTTTAAACTGATTTCTTCAACATAAATTATCAGGTATTGCAGGTGCCTGCCTGCCTACCTTGATACACTTGATCCATTTTCTGTTGTGCAAACTTTACTACTATAAAATGCTCAAAAAAGTTTTCAAAATAATTATCTAGTCCAGTGACCTCTAAGCAGGTACGTTTCTACAGTAGTCTGTCATCTCCAGATTCAACTGAGTTACATTCTCATATCCCCGTGTTTCAAAATAACGTGAAATAGATGTCAAATCAATGGTTCTTTGACAGAACTGATAAAATAGTAATGGTTTTCCTGGATTGTAACAGACATGGAACTGTTCTGTAATAATTCATTAGTAGCTTATGCACCACGTGTTATTAGGATGTTTATTGTGCAAATATAACAGTCTACTATTGGTCTGCAAAGAAAATGACAGGAAGAAGGGAAGATGTGATATCACCCACTAAGCACTTCAGGCTGCTAAATAACAATGCCTGAAACAGTAATTGTGAAGCTCCTGTCTCAGGATTCCAGCAGCTTGCATTTGTGTTGCCATATGGGCCACTGCTGGGGCTAAGGGTTCGAACACACTGTGAAGAAGCAAAAGGATTCTTTTGTCGAGGAGGGCAGTTGCTGCTGGAAGATATTCCAGCTAACTTCCAGGAGCAGCTGCAGTGATGAAAAACCTAGGCTAGCCTGTACCTTTACTGCAGGAGGGGTTGGCTGCAGAGGAGATAGACTGCATTCAAACATTTATTCCCCTATTAAGCTTTGGTTTAAAAAGACTTTTTGGTCACAGCCTTCACCACAGGCCAGATTCTTAAATATAAGGCATTGATCGGCCCATCAAGCTTCAGAGAGCTGATGCACAAAAATACAGCCATAAGGCATGGGACACGATGGAACTAGAGAACTATATCAAAAGTTTACAGCAGTAAAATGAAAGACCTCTGAGAACTTCTGAAAGAGTAGCACGTAATAAATCTGGGATAGACATTTCCAGGATGTTCCTGACATTTGTAAAATTGATGCATGAATTTCATTTGTGTAAGAGACCAAACATATTAACTGAATATGACAAATAATTTGACATGGAAGGTGATGTGACATCTGTAACCCAATAATGCTTTTACATTATTGAATTTCCACTGTTTCCACTGTGTAATGTCCCTAAAGTTATGGCCAGCAAACCATTTGAAACCTTCAGAATAAGACATATTTGTGCGCACCTCATAATTAGCCAAGATCAAAATAATCAGAGACTCTATCTCCATTGAAGTTATCACTGTACAATATATCTTCGATGACTAATATACAACTTATCTTACTTCAAGCAAGTAGAGCATACTGATTTTTAGTGGCTAAACTTTCTTTTCTTTTTTTTTTTTTTTAATAGTGTGTAGAAATGTTTAGAAAATTGGTATAAAAGGTGGCTATTGAAATCTGAAACCTGAAAAGGTGCTTACTGAAATCTGTTTTTGTACTGCATGCTGCAAGACAGTCTGGCACAGCTACTCTAGAGCAGTTTTTCCTGCAAGAAGACAGACAGTAGTTACCGCTGGGGAAGGGGAAAAAAAAGGAAAAAAAAAAAAAAAAATCAGCCTTTATGAAAATCTAGTCAAGCAACTGGTAGTAGAGGCAAGTTTTGAGAAACAGTAAGCATTTTCCAAATGCCTACTCATCAGATTTCGCTAATAATATATGCCTTTTTATCTTGCACTGATCATTTAAGACGACAAATAAATGAGAAAAAAAAATGATGAGGTAGCTTTATACTAAGTGCACTTGTCATATATATTCATATCTACTGAAATGGGAAAGCGAAGACTTCTTAATACATCCTTCAAATACCTTATAAATCTCTTCACACAAGTGTGTACTTTTTCTGCAATAGTGGAAATACGCAGAGTATGTCTTGCAGCTCTCATACGTGACTACCTTTATTCATTCTGTTTTAATTCTTTTTGCTGAGCATTTCCTTGCATTCTTCAAGCCATATATACTAAGTGAAAGTTAAAAAAAAAAAAATTCAAACAGGTTCAAATTACCGTGAAAATTGCACTTGAAAACTGAATATGCAAATCAAAGGGCATCTTACTCATGGTAGCCATGTACACTGTGCAATAGCTACGACTGCCTCATAGCAGCCTGGCTGAGGCCAGACAGTTATTCGTTTTTTTTTTTTTTGTTTTGTTTTGCTTTGTTTTTGGTTTGTTTTTGTTGTTGATGTTGTTGTTGTTGTTTTCCTGTCATTTCATAGAATACATACCGAACTTGAATATGGTAAATAATCACATCAGCTGTGTGAAGAAGCAGAGAGAAGACCGCTTCTATTGATCAGAACTTTTATCATTTGATCTGCAGATAACTGTAAATAACTAGCAGAAATCAAAGTTAATGCACTAATAGTTCAGTAATTTTCCGGTGAAATGGTTATCCTTTTGAAAACACCAAGTTTTCAAAGCTTTATGCAGCTAGCCTGTTACTCTGACAACTCAGCTTTAAATATATCCTGTTCTTATTCTCTCCTCATTTTTCATTTGAATATTTGGAATTACCCTCAACATGGAACAAGCCAATTTCTAGAAGTCTTCAAGGTTTCTGCAGGGCCCTAAAATGTTTGTTGTTTAAGCTTTATTTTCTGATAAACAAATCTCTTTATATTGTTCATATAAGAAAATAAATAAGTGCCATTCTCTTAAGATATTTTCAGTTTCCAGTTTATAGCCTTTTTCAGAAAGATTCCTGTTCCTCCTAAACTTAATTAGGACCTTCAGTGTCCTAAAGAGAAATTCCCATTTGAGACAAAAGAGAAACATCTCTTGGTGAAATACAGAAATTTCATTCTTGAAATAATTAAGTTTCAAATAACAAAGCATAATCCCACAAATAGCACAAAATGTTTTAGGCACCAACAAACTACTGAAATGTGAAATGCATCAAAATAAATGAAAGGATCTGCAAGTTCACACAGGAAAAATAAACCAGTCCTTCTGTACAAACATGCAGAACACAAGCGAAAAATTTTAATCAAAACATTTTGACTTCCTCAAGCCAAAGAATGCTAACCTCGTTCACTCTAAGGCTCGGTGGCTCCAAAAGCATTTGAGAAAAGACAGTAAGACTTGCCATTCTCTTGTCAAACCCTTAATATGGTGACAGCTCTTTTCTGGAACAAGTCAAAAGTGAAGAGCTGCCAAGTTTTCTATAATGAAAATTCATAGCATGGCAGGAAGTTTGCAAGATAAGGGCTATCGCAGTGCAACTCAAACTCCAATAGCTTCTGTAACGTGTTTTTGAATTTGAAGTTCTTTTCCAACAGTCATTGTTGAGGACAACAAAAAGGACACAACTCCTGTCTTTGGGCAGATTTTACTTTATTAATACTGTTGCTCCCTTTTAGGTTGTTCATTAAGAGCCAACCCTTATCTATGAACCCTTATGGGGATCACAGATTTTTTTTTTTTTTTTTGCTGTTTCAGAAACATGGAAAGATCGTATAATCTTACAGACTGTACTGCAGGCTGCTCACATGGAAATGACCTTCCTGCCCTCTCTTCAGAATGCCAAGTGTTCAAGTCAGCTGGAAAGCTCTTGCAGATCCTCCAATGAGTTAGTGACAAGTACAAAGCACTCCAAGTGTGTGGATGCACTTCCAGTAGTCTGAAACAGCTACCACCTACCCAGTGTACCAGGAGGACTATTTCACCCTGGGTATCACTCACTCTCTATTACAACAATCAAGGTTAGAATAGATATATGTGCGTGTATATATATATATATATATATATACACATATATCAGTGCTTTTTTTCTTTTTTTTTTTTTTTTTTTTTTTTTTTAAGTACAATAGAATAAAAATAAATAAATAAATGTGTTTACTACATCCAGGAAGAACATTTTGAAAGACTGGAACAAAGCACAAGTTATTATTTTACAAACTTGAAGTCTTAAGTAAATGAAGAAATAAAAAAGCAAGTTCTAGGAAAAAAGACAAAAGGAGAGCAGACTGAACCTTGAGGACATCTAAAATGTACAATTTACTATTATTTTTATTCTGATTTGACTTAAAGTGCACAAAGAATTTTTTGATGTACTTCGAACAATGTTCTAACTCAAACCCTGTACTATGATTACTAATTAGAAAACACATTAGGAATTATTACTCATTAGTGTGCAAATGGTACAATATAGGTCATGTACGCACAGAGAATGTTCTTGTGTTTCTTTGCCTCAAATGTAATAAAGGCAAAAACTAAACAAAAACCCTGACCTAAGACTACAAAGGGAAAAATATGGTAGGTTTTTAAAGGTGTTTTTGAGAAAGAATATAGTGGAGATTAAACTGGAAACCTGAAGTTATGGGATAGGTACGATTGTAACATGTGTGAACTATCCGAACTACTTTAATTGGTTTTAGGCAAGTATTGAAATGCTTATCGTAGATTTTGTATATAAAAGCAATTAACATATGTTATCTGGTAGTTTTTATTATCTGATTTAGTTGATCGATTCCAAATCTCATTGGCATCCCACAGGTAGCTTGTGGTTAGTAAAGATTTGTATTTAAAGATTTGTGTGCTTCTTTTCAAACAAAATAAACCATACAAATCTTGAAGTTTTGATTAGATGTAAATAGCAGAATATTGTATAAATATCAAATGACCAAAACTCATTTTATACCATATCTGCAGTCCTTTAACAAAAATATTTCTAACATAATCCAATAAAAATAGACACAATGAAGCATGTATTTCCAATTAAATCAGAATCTAAAACTCAATATCATTAATAATGGATGTTTGTTCAGA
The DNA here is from genome assembly GCF_009819795.1 of Aythya fuligula. Taxonomy (NCBI): domain Eukaryota; kingdom Metazoa; phylum Chordata; class Aves; order Anseriformes; family Anatidae; genus Aythya; species Aythya fuligula. The sequence goes on along the minus strand of NC_045563.1, from coordinate 44,449,638 downwards.
CTATTTATAAGATTCAGAGTACTAGAGGTTAGTATTTTAATACTGTATCAAGAACTAAATATTTTATTTAAAAATCGGACAAAACATTGCTGTTAGAAGTACTTAAATTTTGAAACAGGTTACAAGACTGTATAGTTTGTGCTATGCTCGTACATAGGTTACTCCAATGCAGTAATTCCAGGAAGTCAATTTGTGCTCTAGCAGGATAATTCTCCTAAAAGTGCCAGTTTTAGTTTTACAAGAAAACTTCCTGGTGTAAACCACTGGCAGGCCTAATGGCTGTTAAGATGTTCATGCTTCTTGAGAAAGTACACTTGCGCATTACAGAGTAGGACTGAAGTGCCTTGAAAGAAGCAGTAAATGAACAGTACTTTTTAAATATTTATTCGTTTTTACGTATACACAGTATGTATAAAAAAATATTTTTATTACATGTTGCTACCCGGAATAGGATCCTTGATTTATAAAGCACTTCACAGTCAGCATCATCCACATCTCTAAGCAAGTCAGCATGACCCGTGTTTGTGGTTGAGACAAATTGTTATGCTGAGGAAGAAAAGAACAGTTTTATCTACCAGCAGCCTTGCATTTCTTTATATGTCATTTCATTTTGATCTCTATGCAGAGATAAGTTATAAACTGTCTTAACTGTCTTTGTCTAGACTGTAGCTCTTACCTCCAAGCAGCAGCAATGAGAAAAAGAAAGGCTGTTTACATGTCTGGACCTGTAAACTATCCCTTTGAAATTCAGTAGCTGAACTTGTCTGTGTGGAAGTTAATGAACCTAAGTGACTTCAAGCTTTAAATGCAATTTTTGTTTTATTCACTTGTATATATTTACATTTTCTGCAAAAATAGTTTTAATCAATTTAGCCTTAATGAATCCTGAATTTACGCCACGCCAAGTCTTCTCTCTCTCAGATAATACGATTCACAAACAATGGCATAGGACCCTTAGATTATGGCAGCCTGAAGTATATACAAAGAAGTAAATCAAGAAGCACGTGGAATTAGTTCTGATAAGAAGGAAGTCCTACTGTAAATGTCTCTCTACACTTGTGCTTTGTTAATTTACAATATAGAACATTTAAAGTTTGCGCTCTGAAATAAAATGAAACAAGAAAATCAGAATGTAATCACTTCAAAGTTATTTTATTGACTTTGGTAATTAGTTACTTTTATTTCTCTAGACTACCCTTAATTTCAAACAAATTAATATATGGGATATAGCAATTATCCATCCAGCTGAATCAGAAAAATTAATATCAATCATCTTATACTAAATCCTAGTTTATGTTCAAGTCCTATTCTTGTTAAAATTATGAGGAACTTTGCCTCCAGCTATCAGTCAACTTCCCATTTTCTGAAATCAGGAGGATTGAAATGGAAAGGTTATGGCAAAACCCAGACATAGTATGATGACTTTGAAACCTTTACACCTTGGCCTTCTACCCACTGTTCTAGTAAGTGTAAGAATATTGTAGTGAAAGGGATATCACTTCTGGGACATCTTTCCCATTTAGCAAATATGATTGTGCAAATATCAACTGAGGCCATCTACCAAACAAGCTCATACTGATAATGAAAACACATCTGCAGCTTAAGGGTAACACTGATACAGATAGTCAAGCACCACAAGAGTTGTCTATGTTCCTCTTTAAGATCACCATTCATTCAAGAATGAAATTTCCATAGTTTGTCCAATATCCAGAAGTCATCATTAACAACAGCCATGCCCTCATCAACAAGAAACATTAGTTTATTATTCTTCAAAGTAGGAAGGACCTAATAAGTAAATTATAGTATTTATTTTTAGATAACCTGAGATTTAGAAAAGGGGAAAAAAAAAAAAAAAAAAAAAAAAGCTGGCCTTCACAGCTACATCTCTGCTATTTTGCTATTTTAGTTTCCCTAATATTAACAACATTTTGAAAAACACATTTTTATATATACATATATAGGAGAACTGTGCATGGAGCACATTACAAGAACTTGATAACACAATGTCATCAAAACAAGTTTGCAGACAACTTGTCAGCATATCAGGACTCTTAAAATTCTAATACTGCCTATGATTCAAAATCCTGCCCTCCAAAAATATATTAACCAAACACTAATATTTTAAGTAGGACATAATGACCATTCTCACCCATTAATATAAACTAACTTCCAGCAAGAAAACGTACTAAAACCCGTATTGACTGTTTAGCTTCTTAGCAAAAGGCTGAAGGAAGCCATAATTCTTAATGACCAGAACAGTATCTCACCCTGAGATTGAAGCACAAACGTTAAAGATGGCAAAATTGCTCACTGTAATAACCCTTTCCCAAAACATCAGCCATACGTTCTTTTGAAGGTCAGTGTGAAGAAATTCTAAAATCTACCATTTCTGTTTATCTTTCATTATTATTATTATTATTATTATTTTAAACAATATCAAATGGGATTTGGAAGATCAAAACAATTCAAAAAACCTCTCCTGAAGGTATTTGCAACTTGAATTTATAGAAATTATGCAGACTTAAATTAAAACCCAGGTAATAATCAAAACTGAACTTGACTCTCCAATTTTTACGTTTTGTCTCTGAGACAAACATGCTGCAAAAACAGTAAAATCAGAAAAAATATATTAATTTCTGAGAAAGTTTCTTTACTTATCAACACATGCAAGAAATATGGGAAAGGAAATCCTACACTTGATAAGAGTGTATCTAACACATTCAAGGCAATTACATATCCATTGCATGTAAGAACTACTTGCACAGGAAAGTGCCAAATGATGAAAAGCAAAAGTAAATATCACTACGGATACAACAACAAATAAAACATGAATGAAGACAAAGAGATTGAGGAAAGAAAGGATGAAAAGAAGCACTTAGTCAGCAACGACTGAGCAGTAACAAGCAGCTTGCACACAGTGAGTCTGCTCTCCAGCATGAACACAAGACATCAGAATGGAGAAAAATAGCAGATTGCTTGTAATCACTCTTGACCCAAACTAAAATGATTATATAGATATAACCATGGAAGAAAGAAAGAAAGAAAAAAAAAAAAAAAAAAAAAAAAAAGAGCTTTCTAGTTCCTGTATGGAACAGAATAGATTCTAACTCCTACTTTAATGATACATTTAAACATCTGAAAAGCATTCAGAACCTGATAAGAAACGGGGCAATAACATTTATGTAGAAAGCCACTACTACACTTCCAGTGCTATGTACATTGGGTGTAGCAGAATTTTCCATTGCTTGAAACTATCACCAACAATGTTTAGGAGAAGACGACAGTGTGCACTACCATTATAGAGATCAAGGTTGTAACTTCCTTAGCCAGCAAAGTCTAATCAAGGGCAATTGGTAAATGATCCATGGGCAGCAAAACAGCAAAACTTAAAACCTTTTAAAAGGAGCGAGAAATTCTACCCAAACAGCAGTTGAAACAGTTGCCATAACCTATGACTGGCTTCCCATTATTCTGGCACTTTGTACAAAACAACACACCAGTCAACAATTGCCCATCCATTGCCAACTTCTGCTTCAGGGAAGTCAAAAGGCTTTATCATCTTATTCCAATGCAAATCTTTGAAGAAAACCACCTTGTTTAACCAAAAATTCCTGAACTTTTCCTGTAGATGCAATTTCAAAAGAATGCAAAGGGAACAGACAGTTCTGAGCAGTCTAAGCATATTCTTCCAGACATTGCACACATGCAACTTTGTGAGCTGAGAAGAAGAATAAAACAAAGGGCCTTCGGAAAAGTTACAGCTCACAGAATATTTTGAAAAAGGTCTCCTAAAGGACTATAACAGTATTAAACAAGAGTGGATACTTCATTGGCCGCTGTTCATATATCACATTCAGTCTCCCTGTGAAGAGCTACAGAATTCAATGAGTTTCTAACAGATCACAAAATATGGATGTAGGGACAAAATATTTTCTATTATTAATGCTATCTTCAGTATGTTTCCTGAAGCTTTACTGAACACAACTCTTCACAATATAGGTCAAAGTTTTCATCAAAGTAATGTAATTATAATCATACAGTGTCTATTTCTAATTATACTATGACCTATAAAAGTTAGCTGAGTAATGTCTCAGGGAATAGAGAAGACTGAGCATTAAGTTTCAACTACAAAAAAAGTTATAAAGTCCCCATCGACACAAGGGACACATGACATTAAAACATTTACACACAACAAACATCTTTTTCCTTTCAGAAGTGAATGACTTAAATTGTTTAAACAAAAGACTGCAATTGCAGAAAGTTTACATTATGTAGTACAAGGAGTGAAAGAGACCAAACACTTCTCTCAACATTCAGAAATCTACATCCATTGGGGAAAAGATATGTCCATTTTACATGTTAGATTTACAGTGCACAGGAAATGAAACATTATTTCAAACCAAATACGTTTAGGTCATGCAATACTTTAGAATTTGAAAAACTATGGATTAAAAAACAAAAATTGCCTTTACTGATTAAAAATTCAAATGGATAGTTTATTGCTTTAGATATTTCCTATGTTTTGGAAAGCTTTTCACTTTAATGGTGGTCTTACCTCATTTATACTGGAGGGAGATTTTTCAGGTATCAGCTTTGCAAAAAAAATGACTGTCCCATTTCTTCTCCTCAGCTAAAGGAGTTACACACAACCAGCAATTCAGAAAAAAAGGGTCTGTTTATAAGACAGACATGTAAGCCACAGATGATATGCAACCCAATCCATCTTCAGTGCCGAGTCAACAGCTTTTGTTTTGCATGAAATATAGCAAATAATCTGCTGCCTCTACCTGAGCGACTGTGCAGATCAAGTTTAGGCCTGCCTGCTCTTTGCTTGCATGTTCGGAGCTACAGTCGCGATTTCTCAGCATCCAGCTCTGCTGTATGGCAGCTAACTGAAATTTCATCCCACACTTGTAGACTTGCAATTAGCAAGGTTATTTTAAGCAGTGACCTAAGTTCCAGCAGAATGCTCGTGGCATTATGACAGGAAGGAATCCAGTATGATATCGGTCACTTGGTAACCCCATAAAGCTGATCGCAGAGACAAACCAGCCTCTAATTCACAGGGTAAAAGTAAATATCTGCCCCCCAGCTTATTCTGATTTTCATTTTTAAGCTTCGACTAGGATGGAAATATTTACTGGGTTAATGTTAGGAAGTTTAGAATTTATTTTAGGACCTGGTAGATCATCTGCTTGGAACAAATGTATTAATAGGAAGTTATAACTTCCCCAATGGAGTGATTCATCACTTACAAAACAGAGACTGTTACTTTGGTAATGGTCACATTTGCAGGCATCACTTATTATGTTATGGATGGGAGGAGAAAACCACTTAGAGAGCTTAACTTATTACAACTGGACTCTTACCTTCCCCTCAGTTCTCTTGAAGAGGGCTCCCTCTTCTGTACAGGGCCTCAGCTTCCCCCCCATTTGCCCTGAATTCCTTCCAAATTCCCTAGCTGTCTAACTATTTCAAAGTCATGTCGAAAGGCTCAGTCATACCTCCACACCCTCATTTGCTGTTCATTCCCATTCCTCCCCCCGCTCCTTTCTTCTTTTTTGTTCCTGGATCAGCTTTCTTGCTCCCACCCGTTCTCATACTTCCAATAGTGGCAGATCTAACCTCACAGATGCAACCACGACAAACAGCTCCTCCGACCGTCCCAGATGACAGCTATAATAGTCAGCCAGCTTGTGCGCACGCACACAGGACAAGCTTTTCTAAAAGCACCACAAGCAGGAACACCATTAAGAGAAAAATTTCTTCTAAAGGAGATTGTAAATACACGTGAGCTGCAGACAATCAAGAAGCACGGGCGGGTGAATAGAGTTAGGAGTGTGAGAATATTTTGTTTCAAGTTTTCCATTTATATAAATCTTAAGGGGGAAAAAATCTTATTTTAAATCAAAATTGTGTAAATAAACTTCTGAAGCACCTACCTGGAAAAAGTCAAGTGCTCAAAAGCAGCATAGCCTTTCTCTCCATGACACACAGTTTATGTATGTAACTCATCACCCATGACCCAAAAAAATGGGTTTTACAGCCCAATATGTTTCTGTGATTTTCAAGTGGGATACAAGAGACCAAAAGTAAAATCTCTTTTGTACTCGGCTTTTACTGATTCACACATGTGCAGCTATGTGTGGAGTATATCATTACATTATTTCAGATAATATAATCGAGTCTAAATACCAGAACAGACATATTCAAATTTAATTTAAACTTCATTAACTAATATTTTCTTTATTACTAGTTTGCTCATAATTTCACCAAAATTTTCCCTGAGCACCCCCTAAATCATCATAAATGAAAAGAGGAAAACAAGCAAGAAATAAACCAAAGCAAACAAAAGAGAAGTTCTAGCATGGCAGATTTTGCAGTCTGAGCATCATCATAATTTAATGCAAAATTCAAATCAATTTGAAAACAAACCTGTCCCAACTGCTGGTCCTATTGAATGTATCTGTATTTATTTAATGTCTTCAGAAAAAAATATGCAAACAAATGCACCTATGTGAGGCACAGAGAAGTAGCAGACTTTAAAATCTCCTTTTTGTTAAGAAAATACCAGTGAATAGTGCCTTTGGCATTTTAATTGCTGGCATTTAAACTGAGAATCACTGAGAAACTAAATCATTTTATTCTCTGCATATCTACCCTGTATCCCTTTGTTACAGCATATCTTCCTTCTGCACACAGCAAAAAAATGAAGGTTTAATCTATTCCTCCCTACATTTTCAAATTCTTTCTTTCAGAATCTAAGAAATTAAGAGTGGTGCTTAGGATGCACATGCTGGTTTCCTATTTATTCTTCTTTATTCTACTAAAGGAGTGCACGGAAAACAGGTGAAGCTGCAGATCTCACCCACACTTTTCAAGCCGATTATCGTATTAAATATTCCTCAATGTGTTACCATTACAAAGTATGACTTGACATATTCAGAGATATATAATGTAATTGAAAGATGCTAAGTGGAGCCAGACTTTTCTGTTACAACATTTCATCACCCTCCTGAAAAACCAAAAGCTGAGTAAGGCTACTGCAGAGGAATGCTTTGTCTAAATTGCATTTCTAATACTTCACAGAGAATAAATAGCTAGACAAATGACAGTTTCAGCTTTTGCCCTGAAGGATTTAATCATGCGAAACTCTAAATATGGTCTTTCCTAGGAAATGAAAGGCTGGTTAAAACTGGTTTTCCCTCTCCTATTCCAACTGACTGATTGTCACATTCCAGACATTTCTAGGCAATAGGATTACATCATTCATTTTTATTTTTTTTATTTTTTTAATGGAAACAGCTGGTACATCCAATATTCATGACCTTTAAGTTTTCAATATCAAGTTATTCAGCTGCTCTTTCAGTCCATCTGAGCTACAACGAAGTGAAACTGCACAAAAGGCCAAACAGTTTTATTTCACAGTTATGTGAATGCACATATTGTTCTAAGGTAAGAGAAAGAAAACAGAGCTTAGGGGAAACGCAACATATGAAAATCTTGGTCTTATCACTGCTTCAGCGGACTGCCAGTCCCTTATTCATCCCACACTGAAAATGAGTACACTATTTTGTTTTATAGTTCACATTGCTTCTTACTAGCATTTGATGTGCACAGCTGTACATGTTATGCGTGAATAATTCTTATAGGACTTCACAGAAGGAAAAAAAATAGAGAAAGCTCACATATTTTTAAGGCAGAGGGCCGAAATTTCTGAGGATATGTGCCAGCTCATATGGGCTGAACTTGGAAGCTCAAAAAAAAAGCTGTTTATTTTATCTCTTTTTATCGCCTTTTTTTTTTTTTTTTTTTTTTTTTTGGCAGTGAAGGAAAACACGAGAACGTTTGGATAAAAGGATGAGTTTAGCATGTTTCCAAATTTAGAAAGATATTTAGACAGTCATTAACTTATCAAAGGAAGTTAAACAAAATCCATTATGGTCTACTTAATGTGTATGGGCATTTCTTCTGCTAAAATTTTATCATGCTGGAATACTTTATATTACCAGGATGTTGCTATATTGATGTCTGCACTTCTCCCAGAAAACTTGTTTTGTAATAATGCTTACTACAAAAGCCCATTTTGATTAAAATAAATTGTCAAATGTAAACAACACAGTTAAAGAACAATGCTATTAAAGAGAACGAGCTTGCCTTAGGGGCAGCCAGGGAGGATTGAGGTGATGACAACAGCAGTGGTCCAGTGGATTTGTGGGACTGAAATGACTCGTTCTTGCTCCTGATTTTGCTATCAGTTCATTTTGGACTTCAGTAAAAGTCCAGTTGCGTCTATCTGGTCTACACTATATCAAGTATTCAGTTGGGGGGGGGAGCATGCTAACTCACGCTGTGTAAACAACTTAAAAATAGTGTGTAAAAACTACGAAGATATCATTTTTTCTAGTGGCCCCTGCAGAACTGGAGAAACTGTAATTCTGTAACCTCTAAAGAAACTTGTCGGGTTATACAGGGGGCCCTCTGTTCAGGGGTATTTTTAAGTTGCACGCTGTCTCCCATTAACATCACAATCAGGCAGATATTTTTTTCATCTAAAGCATGGTAGAAATCTAATATTTCAAGGGAGTATCAGTACAAATATTTATAAATATCAGTATATACATAAATGCAGACATGCTTCCCTAAAGACTCTATATCAGCTTTACCATTGCATGACCAAGCATTTTATTTTGTAAAACTTATTATGGTAATTTAACATGTTATGAACATATTTTTTTTCAGATAAACTTTAAAAAAAAAAAAAGCTTGCACATCACTATTGATTCTCCAAAGCTGTATGCATGTAATACCAACCCAGCTTTTTGCTTGGTTGTTTTTTGCCCCGACAGCAGCTGCTCAGACATTCATTCATTCACTCAGCCGCCGGGAGCACCAGGTGGTGCTGCAACACAACCACAGCTGCGCCGTACTTTTCAGCTATTCCAACTCACTAAGCATTATCACTAAAGACTAGTACACAGAGGCTCTGCGTTTTCATGTTTTGCTTAATTTTTACAGAAATTCTAGCCTTCTATGTCACCACATTCACTGTGTTCTCACAAATGTTATAAGAACAATAAATAAATAAATAAATAAATAAATAAATAAAAGAATGTATATAACAAACGCAGTTAACTACACACAACATCAATATTATTTAAAATTTCTAATTCCTCTCCCTAAAAGAAAATCTTCTCAGACAATGAACCAAGGAGACAAATTACAAAGATTTTCCTACAATACTACATGAAATAAAACTTATACCTTGCAAAAGTAATTGCCCTAATGGGGGTATACTGCAAGAAAGCCAATTTAATCCTTTGTAGAAATAACAAGGTACGACATATAAGTGTGTTGTTTTCATGCTAAAAAGGCAAAAATTCAAATGTGTGCTACTAAATTCCACATTTAAGAGGTCCTATATAGTTAAAGAGTTACTCAGGAACACAAAAAACATCATCCATGTTTGCAAAACTGTGTCCCAATCACAGATTAACTATGCAGTTTACTATTACTAATATAGATGTTTACAGACGTACAGATGTTATAGATGTGACATTTTTGTTGTTCATTTTGGCACTGACAGGCAGACACCCACAAGCCAGGTGATATCCCAACTGCAAGAGTGAAGCCTACCAGCACAGAAGCTTGATGAAGGGAGGCCTTCAGAGTGGACTTGAATCATTCAGCAATTTCAGTATAATGGAAAATTCTGGATGAATTATTGCAGATTTCTAATGTATATTTACTTCTTAACTGCCATTTTGCCCTACCAATATTAAGCTGCCACCTTTCTATAGTTGTATTTCTTATTGAAGGACAGATTATTCACATGGCAAGGCAACAAAAGCCGCATCCATTCTGTTGAAATAACTGACCCTTGGTCTCTAATACAGGAAGATGCAAGACCATGCATAAAACCCCCATTAGAGTCCCATGAGTGGGCACAGGACAGCGTGAACACATGTCACTGCTGGCTAGCTGATATACTGCAGGGGCATACCACAATTGTACTAGGAACTCTTTGAAGCAGAATCAAATCTTACACCCTTAAAATCTGTGGTTTGGTTGGTTTTTGTTTGGTTGGTTTGTGCTTTTTTTTTGTTTGTTTGTTTGTTTGTTTTTTCTTCCTTTTCTTTCAGCATACTGGAGAATGTATTAAAGATTTTAAAGTGAATTTCCTATTTATACTTCTATGGTCATAGAAAATGAACAAAATCAGACTTTACAAAAAAAAAAAAAAAACACCTACTGGAATGAAATATGGCCCATGCACAGAGACTGGCATTGTCCTTCACTTCCCTGCTTCATTTCCAATGCAGTAAGCATTCCTTAAACACACGCTCTGGCAGGCTCTTGCCCTCTCCACAGAACATGGCATTGGTCCAGGTAAGGAAAGAAAGAAAACTGCTTTTTAAAATAGCAATTCAGCATGGTAGCAGATGACTCGGCAATGTGTTTCAGTGAAGGACAAGCAGGAAGATGAAATGAAAAAGGACAAGAATCAGATGGGAGTTTGGAAAGAGAAAAATCATGAGCACTTGGGGGGAAAAAAGGCAGAAAGAAAAAGAAAGAAGAAAGGAGAAGCTGTAAAATAAAGCTAGCAATGTGAAGAAACTATTTGGAACTTCAAAACTGAGCTGCTCCATGCTGGTCAACCTCTATGTATTCTTTTGAACAGAGGAAAAATCTCTTTCACCAGTTTCTAAGATACCTATACATAATGCGGGTTATTCCCTTGTAACTTTTCAAGTAACTGCTCCAATAACTGAAACCTATTATGAACTTTATATTAATATCACATTGTCATTCCCATTCAATATCTTTTTCAGATCTCCTACATGGGACAACAGAGTAGCACAAGCCATACAATTAAGACCTGGTACAAAATTCACAGATCAGTCATGTATATTTTGACTATAAAACTGAGAACAGTGGATTAAATTGCAGTGGAGATCACCATGAAGTCAGAAAAAAAGGGGGGAGGAGGGGGCAGGGAGGAGAAAGGGAGAGAAAGAAAAAGAGGAATAGATATAGAGAAAATATATTGTAATTGTTTCACTGGTAATTAGGATCAAGAAAATCTGGAACAGATTTGAGTCAGGAAAGCTATCCTTTCAGATCTCAGATAAAAGCAAAAGCATTTAATTTAAATTGTAATGCAGTAAAAGCATGGTTTCAGCATTTCTTACTTATTCTACCTCATGTTTGAAAAATAATATAGCATTGTCAATACTTTGGGTTTCTTTGAAGGAAAACAATGCTATTCATACCTAGAGATGCAATATTCCTCTTGAGAACACAGACTGGCTCCTTTCCCTTGTATGCTATTTTCTTTCTTAATCCTGCATTACTCCTTCATGTGGAAGTGCTGGCTGATATTCGTAAACAGTGTGGATACTTAAACTACTCTTTGAAGAGATTATATTTGTGTGCATCATACATGAGAATTCATATCTGGTTACACACATTTACAGGTTACACACTGTGTAATGTTTGCTGATTCAACACAATGTACCGAAATTATCCATTGCAAGATACAATGCTAGCCCTATACCTAGAAAAATAGGTATTGAAGGGGTCCCTGTACCTCCTAATGCAAATGAGAATAAATGTGTAATAAACTGTTCTGTCTCCACCATGAAAACAGGCATCTGAACTTTCAGAAAGTCCCTATAAATGCTGTATGAAAGAATTCCCGATGACCTCACCAAAGAAATATTTTCTCCCGAGGTTTCATTCCATCTCTAAGCACCACCATATGAACATTTTCACAAGCACAGCAAATGCAGCTATTGGCCCTTCTTGGCGGGGACGGGGTGGGGGTACAGCATCTACATGCTCCGCAAGGAACCATTTGGCTCAGATCATTTCCTAACCCGAGTGCACGCCCCTCTAGTGTGCGCCCCTCTGAAGGAGCGCCTTGCTTCTTCAGTCCTTAGCAAGCCAATCCTCCGCTTGCTCTGGTGCACATCTGTGCTGATTGTGGTGGTTTTACCATGCTGGGCAGCTAACCCCCACAACCGCTCTCTCACTCCCCCTCCTCATCTAAAAGAGCTCTTGATCTTTCCACTGAATCATCTTTTTCTTTGAAATTCTTAAACCTTATGTTTGAAGTCACCTTATCTTCATTATTTACTTGCAAATGTAACAATTACATGGCAAAAAGGATATTCAAAACACAAGATAGCTTAAAAGGTATCACGCACAGGCAAGTTTTACTGCACTGTCCTCGGGAATATCCCTCCTCCTTTTGTCCTGAGTCTCACAATATGTGATGATAGTCTTAAGTGCCTAGACTGTAAAATTTATGTATTACCCCCAAAATCCTACTTATTTTTTCTAGCCCTGCTTGTTTCTTAAAAATATAGCCTCAAAATAACTGTTGAATAGCAAATAAGAATATTAAGTTTAGTATTTCAGTTCTGTGATTATAGAGCATAGCTGGCTACTGATTGTACAAACTTCCATTTAATGATTTTGTATCCTAGCTGCTGGACAGCGTTGGGATATAGTGACGAATTCCAGACGTGCTTCTCACAGAAGGTGATGGAGTGGTCTATGAACCATTCTGCTCATCCTGGACACTTTAATAGCTTTGAAAAAAAAAAAAAAAAAAAAAAAAAAAAAAAAAAAAAAAAAAAAAAATACAATACTGTCCCTACTATTCTGGGAGATATTTGGGTAATTTTAGCATATCTAAAGGTACAATATAACATTGCTCCTCAAGTCAATTCTTGCTTCCCAAAGGACACTAACAATATTCCATCATGTCAGATGTTTTTCTTCTGTCAGTGTGCTAAATAGACGCATAGACATAGAATAGCTCTCAATAGCTATGGAGAGCAAGAGACCAGTTATTGAATTACAGTTCAGCTTGTGGCCAATGGCAAGCACAGAGCTCTTACAAATACACATGGATTAAATGATGTATTATGGTGAGTTGTAACACAGTAGATCAAGCAGTTTAGGATGGATAAATCAGAAGAATCTTGGATGAGGAATAAGCGGATATACAAATACTGAGGTAGTGATAGCACTAAATTTCTTTTATGGTATTGTAAGCATGCTATATACACACACACACATGCATTTATGCACATATGTCCTTATACATATGTTAATTAGAACATATTTCAGACTGTCCAATCATAATCATATTGGAAATACAAATATAAAATCCATTTCCTATAATATATAGTAAAATCTGAAGAACCTATACCACAGAAAGATTACTTGCTTTCTTGCTTTTTGAATGTTTGAATTCATTAAGTCAGTATGCTGTAACGTGATTCAAGTCCCATTTGAAGTTTTTAACTACTGATAGGGCAGATACAGCTGTGGGGCTAACTAAGGAGAAAAGGATTGATAAATTTTACTGAAAGGTGCAAAATGTGTATTCTCAGACAGTGCAGATTATAAGAAGTATGGGCACCGCTCAATGGGAAGGGGAAGTCAGGATGCATTAACAGATTCAGCAGATTTTCTGTTTCATGAGAACTTATAAAAGGTCTGTCAGAATTTTGGAGTACTACAACATCTAATGCAGTGCTGCTTTAGGCCTTCTGCATTACACGTGTTTCCCAAAAAGAAATGGAAACATCTCCAAAAAAATGTGTTCCACCTTTTGAAATGCAAGGCCTAGAATTACAACTGCCTCCACAAAAGCTATTGTCTTCCTCCAGGGAGTCCTTCACAGAAAGAGGAGAATGCATTCATAAAGGTTTAACAGATGGAACCCATAAATATGAATTCTCCTTTTGCTCCCCATTTCTGCTCATTCCATTGTAAATGGTTCTGTTCCTGTTCAAAGCAAAAGCTTGTTCCTCTGTCTCTGATTCTGCACAACATCAATAGAGATAGTTACATGAAATGCAATCAAATCTTTTGCACAAACACATGTAACACTGGTAACACTTCTTTACCCACAACTCAGGGAAGCATAAAACAATCCAAGAGAGATAATCTAGTTTGTCTTTACAACCTTTTTGACAAAGTGGCACTGCCAGTCAGATGCAAGCCTGAAGCTATGCTCTCAGCCAGCAGTGCAGCCCAGCTGTATTTGTCAGATACAGACAACGGGCCAAGGTCTGGAGCAATCTAGGGAAAACCTAAGGAAAACTCAGGGCTCGGCACAGTTCCCAGGCTGTCCCAGGGAGGCAGATCAGGAGTGGGCAAGGCCATGCCAAGTGCAGCTCAATCCCCTGGAAGGTACCTCACACCCAAGTCAGTTACGGGATGGGAGCTGTGTCAGAGAAATGGGAAAACAGCTGATGCTGTGGATAGAAAATGTGGGAAATGGGGCACACTAAGAGTATTTCTATCTTTAGGACAACAGCTAAATTATAAATATAAGCACAGCTATACAGACGTGGCACTTACTTTCTCCAAGAAAATGCACACCTTGTTGCTGTGCTTGCTTGCTTATCAACTGTGAGAATTTACTTGACTTGCAAAGAAATCACGTAAGTTCACAGAAGATTCACTCTTAACCATTAAACCAGTTAACCAGTAAAGGGATTCTGAGGAAGAATTCATCCAATGCAAGAGGCAAGTACTAAAGAATATTTAAAAACTACTAACTTGTGGAATTTGTTTTTGCTTCTTACTGAAATTCAAGTGTTATTTTACTGACATTCAGACAGCAATCATGCCATAACCCAAAATTTCTTTCAGCTCTCTCACTATAAAAGCTCATCAGGCAATTTTGACAATAATAAAGCAAACAAAAGGATCCCTTACATTTTGTGCATCTTTCTGTGTCTGTTCTTTGACTACTATCTTAAGTCATATTATAGTTTTTACATACCTATTATAAGGGACATGTAACTATAAATTGAAAAAGAAACAAACCCCACCAGTATAGCAACTGATAAGAAATACGTCCACAAAGCCTACAAAAATATGCAAAGTAAAAAACCATGTGTAAACATAATAGTTCACAATGTGGATCAGAACCAGATGCATGTTATAAAACATAACAATATCCTTCCTTCTAAGCTATATATAGACTCAAGCTAACCCCCGAGAAATAAAACACCAGGAGGATTTATGTGGCACTGCTTTTTGTATGTTAAAGCATATATACAAACATATAATTACATAAATATGTATATTTATAAAATCAATTCTTTCAACAGTCACAGGTACTCTAATAAAAATTCTCATTGGCATTCTTACTTTCAAGTAAGAACAATGATATAATGTCACTGATTTAACTTAAAAAGCTGACTTTAACTCTTACTCATACCTTCAAAATAATTTTTTTTTTTCCTGCCAAGTCTGGACATCAGTAGCGTAATTTTCATCACATCTATGTGTACCAAGCAACAAAATACACTCCCCAGCAAACATTTTCATTAATTCATTTGCATGATGAGTTAAGATACAACATTTCTCATCATACTGAAAAGCATTCATATCATTACATCCAGTAAACATTTGTGTTTGAGTCAGATTAGAATAGAGACTAGAGAAGACTAATAGGTAACATCTGTGCAGAAATTTGATATTTACTGTAATATTTCTCCAGAGACCACTGGCAGAGTACATTAGCTCATGTTTCTAAAGCCTGTGTTAGTGCAGTTTAATGTAGGAGCAATATGAAGTGAGAAGAGGGAGAAATAATCATTATACTTGGTCAAAGTGCACTTCCATGCATTTGTGCATTGCTGAAGTCTAAACTAGAAGTTCTGGAATACATATATATTTCAGAAGTGTAGACATCTCAATGGGAGTAAACTTTGTGGCATTTTTATTGCTGTTGTTGGAGGGAGTTTGTTTGCTTTTGTTGTGTTTTGGGGTTCTTTATTTAGAACTAGGAACTTGTTTCTGGACTCAGATTTGCACCAGTCCTGGCAAGTCTGCACAGCTTTGCACTTAATTTCTAAACCTAGCATCTAGCAAATAGACATTTATATTTATTTGAACATCATTTTCACCTTGAAGGCACTGACCCAGTAGGTGAGTCAAGAGCATGCCAAACACCTCCAGCATTGTGCTCTGTGAAGAATAGAGCATTGGCTTCTGCTTGTTTGATAGTACGCAGCCAATGAGAAACAATTTTGAGGGATGCAGAAGTGGTTTTGTTTTTCCTAAGGCAGAAGAGAATTTAGCCTAAAATTTACAAAGACAAGATGAATCTTATTAAATAAAACAAAAAACAAAAAAAACGTGTGATATTACTGTAGTAAAGCATGTTAAGAATGTAGTGAATAAGTCACATCTTTTTATTAAAAATGTCAATCTGAGCAAGACTGTAGAAATGCTATATTGTAAGGCTTCTAAACAGTGAAATTATTTGATGAAATAGATTTTGAGAAACTCAGATTTATTTCTGGTACTCCAGGTTTTCCATTTTGGCTTTTTCCAAAACAGGAATACTCTGGACACATATGGCAAAATAATATATATAATAGCTACATAATATTATGTATATATATATAGGCACAAAACTACTCAGATAATAAGAAAAGCTAATAAAAACACCTGATGTTCACGTACCAGTGGAATATTTTAAATGTTTATTGAAATATATTCCACTGGTAATGTTCTATACAGATAAATTTATTACCAGTCACCATACTTTCATAAGCAAACTTGTTTTTGATTTGCAGCCAGTCAGGTAGCATATTTCTGCATGTGCTGTATTTATATTAAGCCATCTGGCTAAAAAAAAAATAAACAAACTCACATCTGCAATTACTTAGATTGTAATCCACAAAGACTCTGTCAAGTCTTTGGAATCTCTATGCATAAAGCGCAGCATAACACATGATATGCTTATAGTGAAATCACTATTTATTTGGTGTTTAAGTGCTTCAAAAACATATGATCTGTCAACAGATGAGATTTTGGGTTGGGTTTTGAAAAGGAAAATTGAGGAATAAGAGCAAGGTAATTTTATACATGTTTTCCTTGAAGTGATTTATCTAAGGCAGAAGTATACTTTACATAGACAACTAAGATCTAAAACATTATTACCAAACTTGCCAAAAGGAAGTCCCTGACACTCAGAACCCTGAATGTATACTACACCTGCAGCTAGCACTTTATTTTTATATCTGAAGTTAATAAGGAACTTGAAGATTCTGAATAATTTCCTAATTGCTTCAAATTTTCAGTGGACATCCAAGTCAACTATTTTAAGAAAATGCTCTAATAAATTCTTCAGTGAATTTGGTTTTTACTTATGTCTGTTGAGAGTATGAAGAATTTCCTTCCCCCTAAGCATTGAGCTGAAACATTTGAGCTCTTTCAAACTTTAAACTTCACAGGTGAATGTTTTCTGAGAAGCTTATAGCTTTAACAGGATTAGAGACTGAAATTAGTTATTACTTACAAAGCGTTATTATTTGAAAAGAGTCCTTTTGAGATACAGTCTCAGACATTTAGAACTTGTTAACTAGTTGAGAATAAATGAAGCTACCTTTTCCCTACAGGTATGGACCACTTTCACTTTAGGAGTTTTTGATATGGGCATTAAATCCTCACACTAGCTGTAGACTATCTAAAATAGTTCTTCGAAACAAAATCATATCAGAAACACTTATCATATTGCATAGAGGAGCCTTGAATGTTTATTTTTGTTATCTGAATTTAATTTCAGTGAAGTTTACCTAATTTTATTTCATATGCAACATAAGGTGACACCTTTACAAAATTAATGCCAAAATCAACGAATTACCATTCCACTTGCTCTCACCCTATTTTCTAGACCTGAGAGTCCACAAATAACAACACTGCCATGCATTTATGAGCAACAACTTGTTGCTCCTCAGATCTAAATACAATAACCTCTAGTGAGCAACAAGTCATACTTTATAGCTAAATGTTTATTTCTACAGGCATTAATACTAACATCCACACCTGGAAGGTATAAGTCTGTCAGAGAAATCTGTTTCATAAACCGCAGCTGCTAAACACACCAAGAAATCTCAAGAATCAATCTGTGCAGTTGCGAGTTATTATTTTCTATCATCTCCTTTTGAATAACTACTCTCATAAATTTGCATACCAAAATTCACTTGAAGTACCAGGGTCATATCTTGCCTACAAGCAAAACAGCTGAACTTCGTTGCTGTCAGCCTCTGCAATTAAGGTTTTATTTTCATTTCTCTCTTGTGGCAAACTTCTGTCCATCCACATAAAGCATTTCACACAGCATTTCCATTAGGAGCTTCATATACACACCTTTCTATAAAGATTGTCACTAACATTTTCTGTGAACGTTTGCAAAGTGTCACTTATGGTAACATGAAGAGGCTTACTGCCTCTCCAAGTTTGCTTACAATATACAGAGGTGTCTTTAAGTACAGAGACGAGGACATAGCACCCTTGGTTAAAGGTGGTTTGGCACAGCCAAAGACCATATAGCTGCAGCAGCAAGGTATGCTGTCACAAGCCTCAGAATAATGCAGCCACTGATAATCATCAAACTCAGACTCAGAAAAGTAATTTGGTCCAGCCTTCAGCATTTATTCAATAAAAGCAGAAATACTTAGTATCACGTAGGCAAAGCCTTCTGACTTTAAGTGGAGGAGATGAGAAAGAAAGACCTACAGTACCCTGGGTTTCACATTTTTGCAGAATGTTTGTAATAGAATGAAAAAAAAAAAAAAAAAAAAATGAATTACTCACTGCAGCTACATTAGAAACTAATATCCTTTAATACCTTGCTTTGGTAATTCCTTATACTCTTATCCAAGGTTTAAGTATGAAGAGAAAGGCAAATACAAATTATTTGTCTCTGTAAAGGTGGAAAAAGAGGTGGCAAAATGAAAATGGCTATGTGCTATTTGACCTCCATTCCAAGTTCATGAAAGTCATGTTGTGAGGAGTCAGAAGGAAAGTCAGAAGATCCACTCAAGATATGTTTGAGGCTGTCCTGGGTATCCTGGAGAAAGATGACTGAAGTCCCTTTACTCAGAAAGAGAGAAAAGAGCCATGTCCTCCAAATATCTAAAGTCATAATCAGCACAAAATGCTATGCTATATGCTATGCTTATATGTCAACAGAAGATACGTGGTTCAGACTTGTAAGTCACAACGTGGCAGTGGAGTACTTTACTCCACAATAAAAAGCTAGTACTTTACTCCACAATAAAAAGCTATTTGACATCAGAAATACATAATTTTATCATCCAAAATGATGCTTCATGCAAAATGAGAGGTTTTCCAGAGCCACAGATAAAAAGCAATAATCAGTGAGATGAAATGCTAGAATCCTCCCTGAGAGGGTTAAGGAATATACAGTAAAACAGAAGAATGAGACAGATCCAAGTCAGGCCTCAGAAGGATTCCAAGAAGGAATTTACTGTAAAAGCAAACATTCAGAATAAAAAAGCCAAATGGATCACAAAAGCATCTCAGCAGGTTAACACATTACAAGGGCAGAGAGTGGGCTCTTCTAGATTAGCTTGTAGTAAAAACCAGGGCTTTTTTCATCTCTTTTACAACTATTTCCAATTGTTAAGAGCTTCAATGAATGTGTTAGAGAGATGTAAATGCATCCTAGCACAGCTTGAGTTAAGACTGATGACCAGATAAATGGCTAATATAAGGCATTCCAGACCCCGGAGAGTTATGATTCATGCATCTAGTGTAATGAAGCACTCATGTGAAGCTGAGCTTTCCAGGAAATTTCCCAAGGGAACGACATAAGACAAGCCTCCCACTCACGATGCTCGGCTAGTTCTGAGAGAGAGCATTGCAAAAGGGAGAGAATCAAGTATTTTCAAAGGAGTGGCGATGGCTAATAGAGTTATACGTCATACAGCAAGACAAGAGACTAGCAGCAAAGACCCAGACAAGCCACAGGAAACAGAGCTCCTGATTACAAAAAGAGTACAAGCACAGACAGATCTGCATCGTGAACCCAGAGCAAGCCTTCACAAAAGTAAGATTATCTGTTTGCTGAGCAATTTTTCCAGCGAATAACATGAGGCTCCTATGGGCTCAATCGTCAAGCCAGCCCATCATCACCATGAGCCAACTGACAGCCAGAGGGAGGAAATCAACTTTAAGCACCTGAAACAAATAGAAAACAGCACGAAAATGCAATTGCACCTCTGCTGGCTGAGGAAAACAAACAATGAAAAAATTGTCTTGCTGTCACATTACAGTGAGGAAAAAAAAAAAAAAAAAAAAAAAGACATTCAGAAGCTGTTATATTACAGACTTCTACCCTGAGTCAATATCATTTGTTTCTGTCTTTGATTTGGACCAAAGAGTAGAGATAAGGCTTATTCAATCCGCAGATGACAGCGATGCGTGTGCTGGGTAGAGATGCTTCTGGAACACACCAGAAGGTTTGGAACTGAAAAAGACACAGACAAGAGAAATGGTGTGGGGAGATTTAAAAGGGAAAAAAAATTTTGAAAAAAAAAAAAAAAAAAAGATAAAAAAAATAGCCATACAAAGGTAAAAGTTCTACAAGTAAAATAGTACAGATAAAATAGATAAGAGATGAGAAAGCCTTAGTGCAGCAAAGAAGTTTGGGAGTTACGATGAATCACAAGCTGAACACGAATCAACCATCTTCTGCTGCTGTGAAAGAAGTAAATACTAAATCGGGACACATCATCTGAAAGATGTGTGAAATACTTTTTCAGTCTACTCAGCAGTAGCAAAGCCTCACACTAAGCCCTGTGTCCAGTCTAGGCACATCATTTCCAGAAGGACCCAGATGAGTTGGAAGGAATCCCTCATGGAGAAGTGAGAATTATCATAGCATACGATATGCTATGCTATGTATATAGCATAAAGGTTATATATTTTATATATAAAAGTTATATATTTTTTTCAGTACTAGAATAGAAAAATACAGTTAGAAAGGACCTACAAATATTGAATCCAACTCCCTGAGCACAAAAGCTGAAGCATGTTACTAAAGACGTTCCAAATGCCCCTTGAACACCATTCTTTCAACCCAAGCCACAGATCAAGAACTCAGTATTCTGGGTGTTGTGCAAGCACAAAATGATAAGCCATAAGCCATAAAGCGCAAATAGAAAATATATTTTTTAAAATCTAGAAATATAGAGGGAACATAGCAATGCTTATGAATGTTATGTAAAACCTCCTAAAAGGCTGAAACATTTTAAATGTTATATTTTTAAAGCAAGGTCTGGAGGTCAAGCTGGACAAAAAAAAAAAAAAAAAAAAAAAAAAAAAAAAAAAAAAAAACACCTAGTGATTAGTGATTTATATATTTAAATAAGTATAAAATGAAAAATTACAGGAAAAAAAAAAAAAAGGGCTTTTCACTTCAGATGCTAGAACTGACCACAAAACAAAATGAGATGGTCTCCTGTAACCACACAGTGTAAAACCTAGGAAAGCTGGATCTAACCTGCCCTGGGGTAGGTTCGCAAATTAGGAACGTCCCTTCACCAAGTCTGTAATAGAGCACTTTTTTTTTTTTTTTTACTAGTGATACTATAAAAAGACTTTTACATGCATATTTATGCTGATATTTCCACCTGTATATGTACACATATACATATTGATGTGTATGATGTTAGTACTTTGCCCAGGTTACAACATGAAGAATTGATAAAGCTGATCTGCTGGTCATAATCCTACCATACAAAAGGAATCTTATATTGCTGTTAAATTTAGTAACATTATATTGTAAATGTATTAATTTCGTATGTTTGTATAATTGCTTTAATTCAATTTGCTCAAATACGAATTATGAAAAACAGTTAAGTAATTTTAAAATCAGTTGTGTGAAGTATTTTGTTTCTCTGGTTGTGATTTCTAGAGCAACAAAAGAGCCTAGAGAAGATAGCTTTTATTTCATGTTATGTTTACAATTATAACTGTCAATTATCTTTAGGTGCAATGAGATAATTGCATTCACGTTGACCACTCTTTCCTCTTCCAAACATGTCACTTGTTTCCAACACAGCTCAGATTATTGTATTGTTACATTTATCACATACACTTGAGACTCTACTACAAAAATCCTTTAGCTAAAGCCCTAGAAATAATGCTTAATATCAATATCAGTTCATTATGTGTTGTAATATAGGAGGATACAAAGACGACAAAACAATTGAATTGAAATATATCTGAAGTCTGAATAAAAGCAATTCCAGAAGCATTTGGTTTTTTTTTTTAAGTTTTATTTCTTTCTTGCCTGTCCACAGGCAAGCAGCTTACATGTATTCCTAATGTCTTCAAGAATTTTTGAGCTTTTTACTACTAGCTCAGATGATTTTTTTTAAATCTACTACTACTTACATTACTCTTTGAATAATTAAAAAAATATATCAAATATTTCAAAAGTATCTTAAAATGCAATCATTATCTTGCACACACAAAGATACATGCACATATAAATATGCAAAAGGGCAGCACTTCCCCGTAAAACCAGGGTCCATACACAGGCTGACAGCCTCACTGCCAGCCCCCTAGCCCAGCTGATAGCCCACATAACCGAACATAATTGAGATTGTTTCACATTGTCCTTTTTTACGATTGCATTATCCAGATATCGTCCTAATCCCAAACAATCCCTAGGTGCTACAGCAATTGTTTTCACAGCTTAATATATATATATTATGAACTACCATTGGCTCCTACTACTTCACAAACTCTAAAAAGGAGAAAACTATGAGGAATGGTCTTCATTCAATGACCTCTATTTGGAAATAAAACATTTTACCGGAAGTATGAAGGTGAATTGTATGTACAGAGCATTCCCATTTTGCCAGCAGGCATAGCTCAGTCCTGCTTGTGCCCTGAGCTGGCCCGAAGCTGTGTGCAAATGCCATCCACAAGCATTCCCACTCTTCAGTTTCAGCTCAGCACTGATTTGGCCACAAGCAATCCCAGATCAGCATGGCAGTATCCAGCAAGATCTTTTATGTCTGCTTGCATTATGTAAAAAGCACATTCTCTAAGAGGCTACTGCATGTTGGGGATATAGGCTAGCACAGGTTCAAAGGCTAGCAAAGTTTACCCCAAGTTTTTCAGAAAAATGGCAGGATCTTAACCACCTTTGGTTATGACTGATTACAGTACAATTGCTCTGTGGTGAGCACTCATATAGAGTTGTATTTTAAGATATCCTAAAGCCCCAGTCCTAAAATAAACATAAATAAAATACCATTGCGCTGAGTATGAAGGAAAACTATGTTCGCATAAACAGGGCTCAGAATGCAGGACTCTGAAGACAGCTCAGTCTGAAGAGATAATATTTGCTTGCTATTTTTGGAGGTTGTTTGCTGCCTTCAAAAGCATGCTTAATGTACTGCAGCAAGCCAAGCCTTGCAAACAAACATGCGCAAACAGTCCTGGAGAATATTTGATTGAATTTCACCTTGAACTTCTATAAAATGTTTAAAGATTCAACACTGAATTTTAAATTTGCAACCCAGACAGTAATAATTACTTAAACAGACTTGATTTCAGTGAATCGGTGGAATGAATATTGTTGCTCTTCTGCTTTACACAGAATATTTATTTTTTTCATTTTGTTTTATTTTTTGACAAAGTCCAGTCTTGCTAATGGGTTTTCTTGTTGGGAAAAAAAAAAAAAAGGATTGATTTATTGACTATGACTATTCAGGTCTTATTGCTTCATATTTCTTCAAGACTCAGAGATTTAAAAAATCTACACATCTACCACTTTGTATGTAGTCCCACCTGAGTTCAGTTGTGAATGTAACCTTTACATGACTGAGAGGCCAGACATTAGACCCTATCCTACTGCCTTTGAAACTACATTTAGTTTTCAAATGAGCAGCCATGTTTATTGGGACACAGATTTGGGCAGTTTAGGGATTGAAGCCCATTAAAATCAGTGGGAATGTTTCTGGGCATTTTCAAAATTTCCAGTCAGATAACCATTAGTGCTGTATTAGCTGTTCTCAGAGTTTGAACATGTTAATTTACATGGTTATGACTGCTGAATTAAGTGATAAGTAAATTACATTGAAAAAAAAAAAATCTGAGAACGATACAGCTTCTATTATCTTCCTGAAATTAATTTATTTACTTTTTAGCACAGGCTGTCAGACACGTTATAGCAATCACAAAAAGGCCTTTTGTTTACTTTGCCAATAGCAAAACTACGGCAACCACCTTCATGGAA
The DNA here is from genome assembly GCF_009819795.1 of Aythya fuligula. Taxonomy (NCBI): domain Eukaryota; kingdom Metazoa; phylum Chordata; class Aves; order Anseriformes; family Anatidae; genus Aythya; species Aythya fuligula. The sequence goes on along the minus strand of NC_045563.1, from coordinate 44,425,535 downwards.
GTCTGCAATAAAAAATTCAACCTACCTTTAGCTGTACTAGATGCACATCCACATGTTTACTATCTGAGTCCTGCTGGACAGAGTAAGTCAGATCCCTGACTCTTTCAGATGTCATCCGAAGCCATGTCTCAATTTCTGGCAAATGGAGAACAATCTTCCAATCAGCACCGGTGTGTAGAGGAGGTGGCTTGTCATACTGCTGGCCAGAATCAAGCTCCTTCATGACATCCTCTTGGCCCTCTCTGTCAACTGTAGGAGTCATGTTTATAAGCATGGGAGATGCATCAGATGGCACGGGATCCAGGTCTTGTGTTCTCATTGGAGACAGTGCTACATCCATGGCTAACATGGGAAGATCTAAACCATAATTCTTTCCAACATAGCTGCAAAGATAAAAAGAAAAGAGAGTGCTGCTATGAGACCATATGTGCCATGAAAATGTTCACAAGACAAGGAGTAAATGGCAACGTGTGAGGTATCATACTTCATAAACTCTTCACCCTGTCTTCATCATATTAGAACTTTAGGAATAAATAGATTTTTCAAGTTATCTTCCACAATTTGAACAAACAACTTCTTTAAAAAGAATAACAATATTTTGTTTCTCTCACTACTGCAGACAATCACCTTGGAAATTACAGCTTTCATTAATGAGAAGTGTGCTGATTTTCTACAACTGCAACATAAGTAAACAGTCTGAATATTGACAAAGCTAGCAGAACTTTGCAGAACACCATAAGTTAATAAAAGTCTCATATTTGTAAACTAGCATTTATTAGAATATATTCCTTGGACTGAAATTTGTAATTAAACACAAAATATCTCAAGTTTATGGAAATCTTTTCCTAATTGCCTACTCAACTATTGGTCCCATACAACAAACATTTTTAAGGCAAATTTGAGACAACTGTTCTACACATCTGCTTTATGTGTTGTAGGTATATTTTAGTTCTGATATTTAAGTCCTTGTAGTTTTGTTAGATTAACAACTGTTGCAATAAGCAACAACTCTCTATTAAAATTTTATAGATAAGAATTCCATTGTGTCAAAATACATACCTAAAATTAAGAAGTCTTTTCATAGAAGTGGCTTTATTAAAGCCCCAAATCTGTGTATTCAATATACACATATGATATGCACTGGAAAAAGTAAATAAGGAAATGTTTTCCTTTATTCCTCTTTCTCTGTATAGTCTAGCTACATATAGCACAGAAGGCCACAATAAAACCTATGTCCAAGAAAAAAAAAATGCGCAATAGCACAGAACCAGGTTTGGAACTAAGTACCTAAGGCATTATAAAAACTTTCATATAGTAGGAGGTGTAATTTTACCTAACTTTGGAGAGATTCAAGTTTGATACATGCCTGCCTTTGATACACAACTTCACTAAATCATATACCAGCACTTACTTGCTTCTTCAATACTTTGCAACACTAACCTGTATTCAGTAAGTCAACTTCAAGAGGATTAAGAAGAACAAATCCTTTTAAAGTCACTTTTCTTTGTTTTAGCCAGTACATGTTAGAAATACTTCTACATTTTAACAACCTTTTGATAGTATTTCCTTTCCATCATACTAATGCTGCAAAACAAAAGAACTCAGTTATGCAGATATTACTTTGGGCAGCATTCCAAGTTTTTACGGTTTTACTTTTTTTTTTTTTTTTCCTCTATAAAGACTGCAGTTTAGTTTTTTGGCATAACAGCAATAACATAGCAAAAAAGAGACCAGTGCCTTTCACTACTAAATCTACTAAACTGTAACTACCAAATGTAACCACTACATTTCAGGTAGACTCTCAATATCCAGTCTATTCTTGCAGGCAGTGTGTACCAAAAAAAAAAAAAAAAAAAAAAAAAAGAAAAGAAAAAAGAAAAAAAAAAGAGACGAGAGAGAGACATTTACTGATCATTTGATTTTATTTCCTATCCTGCTACTACTTAGTAAATTATCTTTTGCACATCTACCACCCGCTCAAAACAATATTTGGAAGTGCTATCAAGCTGTTAAATATTAATTTGGCACATCAGAACAAAAATTTCTGTCAGTGCAATCAAAGATTCCAATCACTCTCAGTGCCTGCTGCACAATTTTCAACACTTCTAGCTCAATTTTTCACATACTTTAGAATTAGATGGTGTCAAATAGAAAGCTCTGCAGCAAGACTCTATGTAATTAACATTTCAGGATACTGAGCATTTCTCACATTCATCTCTTTCCACCACCTGTTTTTCAATTTGAACACTGTTGCCATACATTCTCAAAATATATTGCTAGACAAATAAATTGAATTGAAAACATTTTCTTTTAGTTACCACTGCTCACAGCCCAGTTTTATAGCATGTAAATCAACTGTTCCAAGAGCCAATAATATCATGATTTTAAGCATATTATTCACATGATTTCCTCCCCCCAAAGAATGACATTTTGGTCAAGCACACATGGTCTCTATTTCTGCATGTTTACCATCAACAAATTAAACAGGCCCATCAACAAAATAGTTGCTACTGAATTGCTAAATGATGCAGAAATACAGGAAGTGCAGCACTTGCTTTGTAGTTTGTCCACACAAAAAAATATGGTGCTTTGTGAGAGTTTTTCAACATGACTCAGCTCTAGTAAGGACATTACAGCAATTAGCAAACAGAAATTAAAACATGCTCCTGCAGAAGCAAACGAAAGCTAGCCCATGCTGCATGCAGAGCATAGCTCTAGCTTTGATATGCTGAGATCGCAATTAGCAACCATCTGGAACCTGCTGACCTGTTTTTGTTACGATCTGCTTGATTCTGTATACTGGCTCTCCAGCATTACAGCTAATAACTCCTTAACCTTAGTTGCTCTTAAAGTCAAGTCCTTTCAATCTTTTCTGTCTGCCAGATCACAGCAAGTTGTAGCACTTCAAGCACGAAAAGGAGGAGAAGTTTTAAAATAGATCACTCTTTGCCCATAAAAAAAAAAAAAAAAAAAAAAAAAAAGAAAGAAAGAAAGAAAAGAAAAAAGAAAAAAAAAAAAGAAAAAAAAAAAAGCTTACAGAAGTAATAAAACATACTGTGAATGCTAATTAGCAAGGTCTGGGACAATTTTAAAAAGCCCACGCATGCTTGAAAGGAGAAACTGTTGCAGCGAGACCTGACCGAATCTGAACACTAGTAGGCAGATTGATTATAGCGTTTCTTGGCAGAATAAAAAGGCATTGTCATGCCACGCCGCTGCGAGAAAGGCAAACCGAAGGCTTCTCTCACTCCCTCCGAGAAACCTGGCACGATCGCGGTGGTGCCCCAGAGGGCTCCTGGAGCCTGCGGGGGACCAGCGAGCTCCTCCCGGCCAGCCCCAGCCGTGGCCCCGGCCCCTCTGCAAGCACTGGGTGATGGCACTGTGCCCACATGCTCCAGGCAACCCCAAGCCACAGGGGCGGAAGGAAGGAGCCAACAGAGGCAACGGTGCAAAATTCAAGGCTCTTTGAATCACTGACCATGCCACAGGGTTTGGCTGCCACGCTGCTAAACAGGTCAACAGCCTTGCAGGGGGCTGCGTTCACAGGGGTGTGTAAAGCTCCTGGAGATCACTACCTGATCTTCTCTCCACACCACTCTCACACAGACACTCACATCCATTGACCTCTGGCTATATATCCGTTCCCCTCCAGCATTTAGGATATTAATTTATATCGAAGCCTGAAAGCCAAAACCAGCAAGATGGGCTGTAGACATCCTGCTTTAACATTTTCACCATTTAAATAAATCACCATAACTAAAATATATCAAATTTCAGCAAAAAGAATTGTAAGATTTGAAAAAGTGCATTTAAGAACAATAGTGCATACATCAAGCTGGCACAGACATCTAGGGGATTAAACATCTGCTAAAAAACTATATATGAATGGATGATTAAGCCAAATAATGCTTTGGGGTCGTATATTGCAGCATTTGACATTTTAAGTGACTGACTTTAAATGCTCAGCTTAGAGTTTGTTATATTTCTGGAGTATTTTGTTTTTCCAGATTTTGTGATAGTGAACAGTAAACAGTGAACTGTAAACAATTATCTGAGGTGCTAAAACACTTATCAAAACTGAATACACTTCTTAGAGTTGCTTTTCATATGTTCCTATGCAAAAATTACTTTTGGAAAAAAAAAAAAAAAGGTTAAGAAGCTATATATTTCCATCTAACCAGGACTAATATCAATGGTAAAGCGCTTTATAAAGATGAATAGTCAAGTTCACTCTTGTTTGCTACGTCACCAAATCCTGTTAGCATCGATAACAGTTCTGAGTGGGCAAGCAATGCAAAATCAGAGTCTAGCTTTCCTGTAAACCAAACCCTTTCTGTACCTAGAATAGTCGTATAAGCAGGGTGGCTTTAAACTTGCACGTGAACAGCTGAAAATTTGTTTTCAAATGTCCTGATCAATAAAAGTGCATCTCAATACTTTCAGAGTTTAGCTGTATTTTCGCCATCACAATCAGAGTGTAAGAGATTTTTGCTGCCATTATTAAAAAAATATATATATATATTTGTTTCTGTCACTTCTGAAGCTACTGCTTTAGTCCACTGAAACGGCACAACATTCAGAAACTACACAACAGCTACGAGCTTGTACTCTTTCTTTCTGGTGGTAGAAAAAAATATCACAGATGAATTGAGAGTTTTTTTAGTTCTTTATATACAGTTCTATCCATTTTCATGGATACTTGTATAAAAGGTGAGAAATCCTGTGTGAGCACATGCACACATATGCTTTCTGTCTTCGTCTTTAGTAAAATGCATTATTCCTAACAGATGGCTGATTACCTTCCACTAATCACATAGGCAATCTCACTTCCCCCTGGTTTTCTGCTCAATCAGATGCTAACACTGTTATGCAAAACACTGAGCGTGTGTGTCAACCATAATACAGTTCATCAATCATCGCAATCCTTGAAAGACTTCTCTCACTCATTCTGCTTCCCAGTTATTCATATTTTCCTTGTTTATAAAGTGTGGTGCATATTCACTCTGCCAGCTATCAGATCATCCACGTTTTCCTGCAGCAGCAGTTGGTTCTGTCAAACAAAGATTCATTAAGCATTTTAAGCCATACAGTAGTCCGAGCATTGATCAGTGGTGCAGACACTGGGCTGAGTGAATGTTAATGAGCTCTGATTTTTTCTTACTGTCACTTATTGTAAAGATCAGCCATAAGCATTATACAGCCACCTGTCTGTCAAGTAAAAAAATCATTTCATTCTACAGAATGTCAAAGAAAGAAAAAAGAAAAGAACAATTCTGTCATTATATAATTATGTCTGCTTGCTGACTGAAATATAATGAAATATAATTTTAGCATCGTGAATTCACTGATGTTGAGTTAAACAGATACACGGCCAACTTTTATTTCCATTTCATTTTCAATAGTGTCAGGAATTCCTTGGCAAGTGGTAAGGTTCATTACATCTTTACCAGAAAGATGTAATCTGCTGTATCTTCTGCAGAGAAACTATGGGTATAACAACAACAACAAAAAAAAACTTAAAATACATTATGTCAATAACTATATATAGAGCAACTTCAATTTAATCTCACATTAACATTATCCATGCTACACTGATTCCATTGCTGATTTCATACCCGATTTAAGAAATGAAACAATTTCACAAAGCTTTTAAAGAATTGAATTCTAAGAGGGCCAGTTTATATTTTTCTCTTCATGTCAGTCTCTGTGAACACACTTCTGAAACTCTTCTTTTACTGTTATCCTACTATTACACCCAAATATCAGAACAAATTGGACAGGAAGCACAAAGCTTTTCATTTTGCATTGCTGGGCCCCCTATGTGATGTGTGTTGACTCTTAGAGACTGTATCTGAAAAGGAAGATGATAATGACTGAACTCCTGCACGATACAGAACAGAGACTTGTATAGTAATGCCAATACTAAGTCTGATCAATAATTAAAAACATGATTAAAATTTAAAATGTGACCGACTTGAATTTCATTAAATAGCCCATCCCAAAGGCTTCAAGGGTAGCAAAGCCAGACCACCAAGAATTAGCTGCGGAAATGCCACCATGGATGTTTAAGTTCCTGATTACATCTATAAATCAGCAACTAAGACACTGTAGTGACCCAGCACGCTCTTTGGTATCTGCTGTTTTTCTTTTTAATGCAAGGTGAAGGAAAATGTAAAACTTGCAAGTCTGAAGAAGGTATGAAATTCTCTGAACACTTATACTCTGAGTAAATGCACAAAATTCCAAGACAACTTTCAATCAAGCAACAAGAAAACAGATGAAACTCACTTAAGGTAGGTATGATGTAATGTACATGAGAAAAAAAAAAACAATCCTAATTGCATACAGCACCATGGAGAGAAAGAATACTTGGCTCCTTTTAAACTAAAGGAAATATCCCATATGTGCTTACGTAAAAGCATAAATACTGTAATATATAGTGAAGTCTTGCTTGAAACAGTGCATTAAATTTATACTCTCCAGGCTCATATCATTTTATGTTCTCACTTATGAAAAAGCAAGGAGACTAGATGAAAATAATCCCATTAGACAACTGTTATGAGGTGCATCAGAAAAATATCTATGCTACAATATATATAGACACTGAAAAAAAAAGTTGTTTAATGCCAGATTTATTCAGATACAATGACGTACTCAGAGAATTAAACATATTGGGATGAGTAGTAGTGTTTCCTGTCCATTTCTGATTCAGCACAGGTTTGCCCTACAGTAAGAAACAGTGACTGGATGATGATGTAGTGGGAAGAGATTAACATTAAAATGGACAAAGACAAATTAGCTGCTTCATATTAATTCATCATTACTTCAGCAGCCTTTATTAGCTAACTGCACTCAACCACCTGAAGGCATCTGTTGTCCTGATTTTCACTCCAGAACGTCAGCAGTGCATAAAACAGGCAAGTTTCATATGCTAGATCTTCAGTGCATGCAAGTGGCTGGTTTTTATTTACCTCCCTGGACAAACCACACTTGCTTATCATGCTAGTGGCCAGAAATAAGCAAAACATTTGCAGTCATGACTTATTTTTTCCCTTCAGCAGTGACATACTACAAATCAGGTAATGAAGGGTGCAAAATACTCAAGGTGGTCCCTGATTCCAAATTTTTCCTCCAGAAAGATGATATGAAACGCCTTCTAATTCGAAAGACAGCGAAATCCAGATTAGGTTTGGCTGAATACTAATCTGGATTTGAAATGGTGGTTAGTATGCACAGAGGTTTGTTAACAAGTATCTCCTTCTATTTAAACATATATTGAGGGAGAAATTTAGAATTAAAATTAATTCCCTAAATTTTATAGCATCTTTTTCAATTGCTCCCAACAGCATTACTGCCAAAGACCTAAAAGAGACAAATATCCTGCAGGGACATAGGAAAACATTTCCATCATCCTCTGTTCATACCCTTTGTAACCATGACCACGATGTAAGGATGTGTAGATGTTGGAGCAATAGCTTGATCACTTCCAGTTTTACTGAGATATGCTGTGTTACATTAAGTAATAGCTTTTCTGATTCCCTTTTCCTGCATTTGAAAAGGGGATAATATATATCTACTTTAAATAGCATACTTAAACTAAATAACATTTACCAAATTAAAATAGTGAGCACTCCATTGCACAGGATAACTGAGAACTGGGATGGAAATAAATGGAAAAGCCTATATAATGCTACTGTTTCCACAGTGAAACTAGAACTAGACCATATGTCTTCATTCTCCAGCGTGTTTGCTTACAGCAAGGCTTACTCATTTCAATCCAGTGAATAAAACAGCAATAGTTCATAAACAATATATGTACATTCATGCAGTGCCACCAGAAATCCTAGGAACCAGGAGCATTAGGGTGTCTCGTGCAAAGTCAGTTTTTCCAGCACTGACCCTGAGCTAGACCTCTGTTAGATGTCCGTAAGCTGCTTAGTCAATGCTTAGAGGAACCTCCTTCTCTGAAGTATCAAGCTCCATACATAGCAAGGCTCTCAAATTTACTGTCATTAATTGCTCTTTGGATTCACCTACTTTTTCTGATGGTTTAGAAAGACCTACATTCTTCTCTTTATTTTAGATATTTAGTATTTCTTCCTTTTCTCCCCCAAAACAAACAAACAACAAAAAACAATGTTGTGTTTTTGCTGTTATTTTTTGTTTTTTCCCTACCATTACTGGTAGTTAAAAAACACAGTATCCTGATGCAAGCAAATTTCACTAAGCCAAACCTGCTCTTCTCCAGGTCTTTCCTCAAAGCCAGTACTTTCATGATTTCTCCTATGATAGCAGAATGAAGGCATTGATGAAAGCGTTAGTTCAAAGTTAGGTTAAATAAAAATAACATCTTTCACTTTAATCTCATACTCCAGTTTAATAATACAAACATGCTAATCACTTGAGAGAAATCTTAATATTATTTCACAGAAAATTATCCAGACGTAAAACAAGCTTATTTCTTTTTAACATGGAAGATGATTATAAGCATTTAACTTCTTCTATCAAGCAACATAACCTCAGAACAGATCAGACAAGTAGAACTGGACAACCTTACTATAGCCCATTTTCAAGCTGCATCATTTCTTTTCCTCTCATGCAACAGGTTTGGATACATTAAAGTTTGATTTTCTTATAATACAGATTTTTGAAGCAACCTTTCCTTTTGGGGGAGAGGTACGATGCAGCTGCTGAGACTAGAAAGCCTGATCCTTATCATTATTCTGTATTTTATTAGGCTCGAGGCTGTGGCCAGCTGACCCTGAAAGTTCTTGCCATCGTACAAAGTTTAACTATAGATAATCTAGCTTTTAAATATAGTATTTTCACATCATAATTTGAAGAACACCACAGCCATTCTTGTTTCAATATAGGGATACACAGAAGACAACTAAGCTCTCTGGAGCACAGACTGCTTTCTGTACTGAGTTATACTGAGGGTTCTGTTCTAGAGGGTTCTGCTCCCTTATTTTGGTTCCTGGTACTATCTAATATCAATAATACATCATAAAATGCACACATTCAGTTATTTCAGGCATTCAGTTATTACAGTAATAGGGCACTGTAAAACATTTTCTTCATTTGGCGATTAATTTTTAATACACATGAAAGCAATAGACTTCCTGTATTCCAAGAAGGAACCATGGCTTGGGTAACTATTTTCCACACTCTTTTCTCTCCATCACTACTCGGATAGAATCCTGAATTTTGATGTTAACTTACTGGTCACCTAAAAATAGATGTCTAGTTGTGCTGTGCTATCAGTTGGATGACACCATTACCCAAGATAACAAATACAGCTGCTTTGTCCCCTTCCTTCACATTGTGTAATTTCACAAGGTCATTTACAATTGACTCGTTAGTGTCATGAAGGCATTAGCCCATCCCTGTGCAGAATTATTATTTCTGGATTACACTAAGTGACAGAAAGAAGTTCTTTTTCTCCACATACATCAATACTGTTTTTGTACACAGAGCTTTCTAGTTTCACCATCAAAAATACCACCAATTTTCTCATCTCATTGCATCTTACCAATTTTGGAAGAAAAGCTACATGGTAAACAGTATCATGGACATCTCTAAACAGTGTTCAAGCATCTTTCCAACCTAATTTTGCACATGAATTTTTGTCAACCTTAAAAACATAGGCAATCGGAGAAATTTATTCTTATACTCAAAATCCATTTCAACACCACTGATAGCAGCCAGGACATTTTGCAGTACCAAATTCCCTCAAACATTCCTTTTACACACTTTTATTAGTACATAAGCACATAATATACACCAAGGCTACCCATCAGCCCTGTTACAGACCACATTTCCAGAGACAAATAATTCCAATTCTGATCTTTGATTATTGTTTATTAAACCAGCTTTATAGAAGTCAGTAACATGAAAGGAATAAGAAAGCAGACTTTCAAGAGCTCTCACAGCCAAATACAAAAATTAAGGTGCAAATGTTTCTACCCTCTTAAGTCATTCTCAGCCATCTAATGCTTTCTTTTATCATAAAGAAAGATGGCAGTCTCCAGCCACTAAAACTACTTTTACATGGGAATAAACGGTTTTGGGTATTTGTGGTTCAGATTCTTGAAGCCTAACAACTCATAAAGCATTGTCTTTGTTGACTGCTGCACTACTCATGGGCTATGCTTATTTTGTACAGACAATTGTGTTCATTCAGGTTTCTTATTTTTTCTCCTGATATAAAAGATACAAGTTCTAAGATTTCTGTGAATGTTTTCAAGTACAGAGGATTCTCCTAGCAATGTGACCAGGGACTTATATTTTAATTTTCAAGAGTCAGAATAAATTGTATTGCCCAAATAGGTACAATTTGCTTCATAAGAAGTGCTGGAGAATGATGGATCTTCCCCCGTCTGCTGCCACCAGCAGGTAAGACATTGACATCAACACATTTTATGAACAAATGAGCTGCAGACTCCTTGTGCCTTGCACATAGATGGCATACTTCTTTGGTAAATCTGTTTAACACTCCCATCATTTTATTAGTATTTTCATTGTTCTAATACTAAACAATTCACTAATATGAACGATTCCATAAAGCAGTTCACATGATGCCCATGCAATTTGATATATAATTTAAATTCTAGATCAAGCACCTACACAAAGCACAGGATCTTTATACATACTAAGGAAATATTGGTATGAACTAGCATTTTTCTTTGGTTATATTTCAAGTATATATATATATAATATTTACATTATATATATTTATTTATATTATATTTATATTTATATATATATATTTATATTATATATACATACTATATATATATAAAAATAAATAAATTCAGGTAGTTCCAACTCAGAGACTTTTTCATCCTAATACCAATTAAGTGTGTAGTACGTGAATGGGGAACACTATTATATAAAGGCAGAATGCAGAAACATGGTTCCCAGTGCTATTTTTCATAATTTTATTCTAGATATTCTCATCTTGTATGATCTCCAAATGTTTGTTAAAAAACATTATTATGATGGAATAGCGCATACTTCAAATAGTACCCTTTCATTATTGTTTTGAACATACTGCTACAAGTCAATCACGTCTTCAGTTTATGTCTGCATTTTATTCACAGACATTTTTACACCACAAAAGCAAATGATATAGACAGGAAGAATTTCTACAGGAATCTAGGTAAACACACAGCTATGAACTATACATATGCAAGAATGCAGTTAATATTTCACACATCCAGAGAAATATTATAATGGAAAATTGGTAAAAAAAGAAAAAAAAATCATTTATGGCCATTTAAAAGTTGTGTGCATTGTACATGAAGACAAACTATATATATGTATTTATCCCAGGTGGATTTACAGTAATTTATTTTTTTTTTCACACGAGCAGCCCAACTGAATTCATACAAAGTAATGTGTTTCCCCATATGTTTCCTAACCTCGCTCAAACAGCAAATTCCGTATTTAAAATATTATGTATCTATCTGTTATATGCAGATTTTGGTCTGGAAATTGGGATAGAAATTCCATAAATCTCCCCCTAAGCCAGATCTTCCCTTTTTAGGTTTGTAACATTCACAAAAGGGAATATTTTTAAGATACTTATTTGTTCCTGAACTAGACCAATGTTTTCAGAGGAATGTAAAAGGTTTATCTCCCCCCTCAAAAATAAATAAAACCCTGTAGAACTGTTTTCTCAAGGCTATATAAAAAATAACAAACATAAGCCTTTAATTCATTCACTCCTACTACATAATTTCAAAAAAAAAGTCAGTGTTACTTTAAATATTTAATTGTATATTACCATTTAGGGCTTCTTTCAACATAAATTAAAATATTGACTTTTTGACTCAAAATTTTGGCTACTCCAGAGAGATAAAAAAGCAAACATGATTTTACAGACTCCACAGTACCATGAACATTTCATATAAACACTTGGAAAGGCTCAGACCTATATACTAGCCACTATACTGAAAAACAAACAAACAAAAAAAAACAACAACCACCAAAAAAAAAAGTATATAAAAGTACAATTAAGCCAGAACAACTGAGCAATCTCCACCCAAAGCACTTCATAAGGTTCTGCTTAAACCTCTTTCTTTGACAGTGGATGCCACTTCCAAGGAGGAGGAGAAAGCAAAGCTCCCACTTATTTTATGATCTCTGTAATCATCATCAGTGCATGGAGGAAAAACCACCAGCATGGCTTTCTCTTACCAAACATGAGAAAGTGTTTCTCCCCTGGGCACGTGGCCTCAGATTTAGCATGTGTTATTTACTCATGTACGTTGAGTAGCCAAGCCTTCAGAAAAGTGGTCAGGCATACAGGAAAACCAACGTTCTACATTCTTTCATACAGAACATGGAACTGGAAGGAAAAAAATAATAATCTTGAAATCCTGAGTTGTAAAGTGATTGTGGCTAACTTAATTTGGACAAGATGTGAGATGCGTTCTTGTCCTTAATATCCTTCAGTGCTAACAGAAAAAGCAAATAGAAACAACCGTTAACTACTAAACAAAGTAGCAGTAAGGAGACAACCTGTACTAAATAAGTTATCACTGGATTGTTCCTAGGTGTGATTCATTAAAAAGTTGTGGCCTACTTAAGCTACATTCTGGGTATATTGTTTTCTGTCCTGTGCTGTCCATGGATATTCATCTTGCTGTTTGGGAAATGCATGAGCAGTATCTGACCCTGATAACCAACTTACTCAGGGTAAAGTGTGGAAGCTCAAACAAGCAGCTGAAATAAATTTGAGCACAGTTGCCAGCACAAGTCCCTGAGGTTTACCTGTTCTAGGTCAGACACAAGGGCTCCAGAACAAGGGAGAGAAAAAAAGGAAAAAAAAAAAAAAAAAAGAAAAAAAAAAGATCCAGGGTCTGTCTAGTAAATACAGAAGAGGCTGTAATGCACTTCAAATATTCTGGAATCTAGTAATAGAAAACAACAAACATGGATGTTCCAGCTGCCAGCAACTACCAGCAGAAATGATGGAAAGTGCTGGAAATGTCTGTGTTCTCAACAGCTGTGGAATTAAATACTGTTTATAGAGCCTGTCACAAATGATGCTATTTTTTCCAGAAAAATCTTGAAAGCAGTGAAAAAGCTAAGAGGGAGGGAGAGATGAACAATCTGTTGGGAAGGTAATTTTCTTTGCAGTTGCCAAAATCTGATAAAATTAAGATGACATGGATGTTTTCTGCATCACTCTTCTTCTAATTGGTAACTACACCCCTTGATGATATTTTAAAAAGGAACAGATGCTTCTGGTTTAAACAAATTTATTTTGGAAAAGCAAACTGCATCATGGATGAATGGATCTGTTTGTCCATTATGTTGAGAAAATTTGATTTGATTTTAAAAGGGTTACAGATGATTCTTTGTGGAATGAAAGCTATGTTACTCTGTGATCACTTAAAAAAAGCTTATTTAAGCTTAGAGCAGACATTTATGATGTACAGTGTCATAAGATAATTGCATTTACCAAGCTTGTTCTTTCAGTCTCTGATCAACATTTTCAGCAGGAAGAAATCATGCTCTGATAAGGTGTATTTGTCAGGTAGGGATTTCTGTAACATGGAAAATACTTTCCCTCTCACTAGTGTGGTTATTCACAGCACTGCTCATCTACATTCTACATTCAGACGATGAACAAGCCACGTCAGACACCTTCACTCCGTTCGCAATTCTGCAGTTTGTTGAATACGCAAATCATCTCTCCATGCCATTCTTTTCTATCCTTTAACAAGCAAGGACCTCAAATCAAAAAACTCTTTCTATCATACACCAACAGTAACAAAATGGAGCCCAATTTTAACTGGGAATTTTAAGCACTATGGGTAATAAATACTAATTTGCTGTGAAGAAAAGCAAACTAACAGCTGCCCTGAGCATACAGTACTTACCATCCTCCCTCCAGGCTGCCTGAGTTGACTCTCTAGCAGCAGTGACACAACAGTGGCACACTTTGAATAGAGAAGCGGGAACACCTTATTTATGAAGGGCAACCCAGTTTCACTCCTATTAAATAATTAAAATGGAAGACATACATTTGCTAAACAGCAACTGCTTCCATGGCTCTTTCCTGGGAGAAGACTATTCCTTATCACTTGCTTAAGAAGTAACATGAAGTTATGAACGTAACGGTCAGCTCCTCCAACCTTAACTCCACCCTTCTTGGCATCAGTAATTTTTTTTTTTCCTTTTTACTGTAATATGCTTTCCAATCTGTTTGAACCAAACTGGGAATATGAATGCTCTTGTGTACATACCATAAAATATATCTAGTTTGCTATCTGGACTGATTTTTTCCTGGAAGTCATCTTGCCTTTTCAAGTTTCAAAACTAGTTTATTTCATTTAAATTATCACATTTTAGCATTTAGCATAGCAATTTTATCATCTAACCTGAATGTAAAGGGTTTTCCCATAGTTTTGATCACATCTGTATTCAGATTTGTATTTTCAAGTCTGTATAATGTTAACATGCATCTAGACCAGGGATTTCTTTGGGTTATTTTCTGTTCAATATATTAATTACTTTATGTGGCTTAATGAGAATTTTGGCCTATGCTGAAGCTGTTCTGAAGAAATACTAAATCATGTGTTTAATTATATAAATTGTCCAGCTAGACTTGTATGTGATACCTATTTATGTGCTTGAGTACTTAGCCATGTCAAATCATTTTTATAGCAAAAGAATCACCCAGATTCATCACTTCAGTGTTGCCTTTTGAACTTTGAAGATTTTGTCAGGTGAGGGGAATTAGACTCATATTGGTGTTTTTTTAGAGCATGTCACCTCATATTTTCTATTCTCCCAGGTACATCCAGAGTGACTCAATACCTATAAGTGAATTTAAAAGGGTAATTACTGGGATTTATTGCACAAGTTGTTTAGTGTTTGTACCTGACATTCTAGACGGTCCCAGTCACTTGTAATGGAGCTGATTCGGAGGATTATAGCAAATAAGCAAGTAATATGTTGCTTTATACAAAGACTAACAAATATTCATGATAGCAAAACTTACACAGATCTTTTACAAGTCTGTTACATGCAAATTTAGATGTTGCCTTCTTTGGAGTGCGAGGAAAGAACCAGAACTGCAAAATAAATTCTAAATTTGCTTGATGCTGTAACTTACTTCTGTGTTCACTTTCAGCCTTCCCATGATAGTGCACTTGTGTCTCTCCCTGTTTAGTGTTACCATCTTAGCAGGGACTATACTTGATACTATAACATAGATAATGATATCACAAGCTAGTTTAACATCCCTTTATACATGCCATAACAATATGTGTAACACGAAGGTAGTTATAAAATCTGCCATCCGGGAGCTCAGCAGTGAGAAGCAATTCCTTTCCCAACAGTTGCTTGCTGTATAAAGGGAGGGTCTGTAAGCATGTGGACAGTAACAGAAAAAAGGGTCAGTCTTGGAAAGATGGAAGAAAAATAGAGTAAAAAACATGAGTCTCAGAAGCAACCCTGATAGTCACTTCCCATAGAGCTTTTTTCTTTGATAGCAAAACAGTTAATTTTCATAGCAATTAACTATTTACCATATTTAGAAAGCATACCAGGTGTGTAAAGTTTCAATTTGCATATATAGATTAAACTTACTATGTTTGTACTTATTCTGAAAACTCCTCATGTGATTTTATCCAAGCTCAGTTATTCCATGTGCTTCCAACAATGGTATCAATTTGTTCAGACTCCTTGAAGCCTCATTAAATGTCTGGTTAAATAGCTTTCTGTCCCTCCCCTCGTTGTGATGCTCGTTTTTATTTGAATTAACTCCTCACTCCTAAAGTTAGTTTATCTTAGATTCTTAAACTCCCCTGGAAAACAGCCTGGTAACCAGTAACTCTCAAGGTGCAACTAGTTTCCCTAGCTGTTGCATCCCATTGATTTGAGCAACCACAACTCATTCGTTCAAACATCAGCACTTAGGACCATACCCTTTTAATCTCTGATATGTTTACATGGGACTGATAGCTGTGACATGGGAGCTATGGGAAACCTGTGATCTTCCAGCCAGAGGCCATGCAGGGTATTTCAGAGCAGAGGCTGCTCTTATGTTAGAGACAGTCCCTCTCCACTATATCTTCATAATCCTTGCTAAAAATTTATTTCCTGCCTAGCACTATGAATTGCACCCATGCCAGCATCAAGCCTTGCACAACTTGCCAGCAGCAGCAGGATGTGCCAGGAGAGGATGTGTTCTGTCCTTGTCTGCTGAGATGCCCACCAGCTACAAGCATTGGAGCTGGTGCTGCTCTGGACCCTCTCAAGCACCTGTTGGCAATGGAAAGAATCCCAAACAGTCCCTATTACTGTGTGCCCACCTAACACCTCTTGTTAGAGCATGTTTTCTTCTGCTCAGCTGCCTTTGGCTTCTAATTACATTCAGCATAATTGGAATCCTAATTGAATCATAGAGTAGGACCCTACAGCCTTATGTCTTGAGTCTTGTCCTGAACCTCTTTCTACTCAGGACAAATGAGAATCGTCCTTGCAAATTGTGTCCAGCTGGAGATAATCTTCATCAAAACTTAGGAGAACTATGTTTTCAGCAATCACTGAGAAACACACATTACTCAGATACAGTGCAAATTACCTTAAGAACAATTAAATATGTTCAGCTAATGGACAGATTCAGTTTAGAGAAATGTGGTCCTATTTTAGCTGTCTGAAATTCCTTACTACCTATTGTTGCTTTCACTTTTTGTTCAAGAATTTGCTGTCTCTTCAAATCAGGTATGTGTCCTGTTCATACTCTATCCTGTCTGATTGCTCATATAACACTAAAGGCAGGCAAGATGAGCACAAAACACTTTTCAGCTTAATTCAGCCTGAACCGTTGCTCAGAAGGATGAACAGTACAACAGAATATGTTAGAAATTTTGAGTAGTATCTTTTAACAGAAACTTGAGAAGATTTCCTTTGTGTTACAAAGCTGTTGAATTTGTCAAAAATATTTTCACGATGACTTTATTATCTTTTCCTTGAATAGCAAAAGTTTCTAGATTAGTTACACACTGATCTTGGGGAGAAAGTGAATAACCAGTGTAAAGAGTGAATGTTAAAGAGAAATGAAGGAACTAACATCACTGATGTTAAAATAAACAACCATACATACCAAGCCAGGGAGGAAAGGGTGCAAGGATTTGACAATAAAGTCTTCTATTTGGTAAATTACAGGTGTAGTTTTAAATTATTTTAATCACAAATATTATGTGGATATCAAACGGTACAGATGAATTGCATCCTTGATGTTCATTAGTTAATAACGCTAACTTAATGTAGTTGAATAGTCATCCTACAAAAATGCCCCAAGTTCCAACTTACAACTTTGCACAAGAAAGAAAAATGTCATACAAGGCTAGGAAGTCCCAACCCACACAGCAGGAAACAATTGCAACGCTTCCAAATATGCAAGATACGCAATCCTTTTTGAATTACACCATCATCAAAACTCACTGAGTATTCTGAAATAACTCACTCACATAGTCCATGCACATAGGTCAACAAAACACATATATGAAATAAAAATATGTAATGAACTGGTAAATTCTGTTCAGTGCTAAACAAGTATCAGCCAACTTAAATTCTTTAAATACAAATCCACATTAAACAATGAGAAGGATGTAGCCGTACCAAAGGAAGAGATGAACTTTGGCATTTGCAATTACTCCCTGTAGAAGTTTTTCTGTATATCTGGTTTTAACCATCTTTGGTTGTTTGTGAAACCATCATTTTACATTACCTTAGCATGATAG
Organism: Aythya fuligula; assembly: GCF_009819795.1. Taxonomy (NCBI): domain Eukaryota; kingdom Metazoa; phylum Chordata; class Aves; order Anseriformes; family Anatidae; genus Aythya; species Aythya fuligula. Next base: position 44,407,770 of record NC_045563.1, on the reverse strand, counting down.
CAATCGGCATTCTCTTCTGCCACACTAATGACCTCATTTTATCCTGAAGTTACCATCAAACAGCTTTAGTCAATATAGAAATTAGTTTTTTGTCTACCAGAGATAAGGGGTAGTACTAAATATTAACACAAAATGTTAACTGAAACAGTAACTCTTTAAAATAATATGCAGTGACAGTCTCCTATCGCTTTGTTGCTCTAAGTTTCTTTCTGGTTGAACAGATCTAGTCATCTCTAACAGATACAAGATAGCCTTGAAGATAGAAAATTCATTTCTCCAGTGTAGAAAGAAATAAGCTGAAATAATGCAAGTTTTCCCATAACAACCTACCCACTTTTTGAAGTGATTACTTGTATTTAGGCACGTAGGCAGGGTTTCCTGTGGGAAGAGTGAGGGCCTGTTAACCCCAAGGTCATGCTTACAGCGAGGAGGGGTACAGTGCTGGAGCCCTCCTATCTCAACAGGATGTGCAGGGAGATGAGGGGAAAAAAAAGGGATGGAGTTTTATATCACCACTTCCAGACAGTAATTTATTTCATATTCCCATTCAGAACCAAGACTTTGGTCTCATCTCTGAAGCATGCCATAAATGAGATTCAGGACATCTATGCAACTGTTGACAGCTCTGGGATGGAGACCGTACAACTCCTACAGAGTATCAGAACCCTACAGAAAAGATAAAACTCATTATTACAAAAAGACTTTTCCATAGGCTAAAAGAGACTGAGTTAATCCCACCACAATGATCCCTGGCCTCGCTATTTTTTCAAAGGCAAGGCACACGTTCTCATGTATACAGTACTTGCCACGTTTATCTTTTTCTCTTGCTTTTTAAGTAAGATAACAGGTCTTCCACTACCTTAGCTGTCCCTGATGGAAGAAAGGTCAGAGAACACACTAGACACCACAAGCAGGTATTTCCCCTGGCTAATGACATGGAAAAACACATGTAGTGATGTTAAGTATGACATCAGAACCTCAAAGAATAAAGCAGACTGCACAACTAACAATGTCATTTATCACGTTTATTGCTTCTAACGAGGCTATGTTCCCAGCCTACTGAAAAGCAGGATGAGAAAGCACTCTTACTAAGGCTGTGAAAAATTTTAGCTCCATTCTCTGCTGATATAACACAGTAACTGATAATTATAAGTCAAGAATAATAATGTACTTGGGTAAGATAGATGATTAAGCACTGTGCTAAACACTGATAAAATAGGTAACATTCATTCAATAGGAATCGAGCTTATATTAAAAAGAATTAAGAAACAGGTGGATAGCTGAGGGATCTGGGGAAGAAGCATTTGGTGGAGAATCAAACAAGGCTGTTTCAAGTGAGATTCCATAGGGATTAGTGCAAGGCCCAGTACTATTTACCATTTTCATCAGTTGTGTGAAAGCAAACACAAAAACACTGCAGATAACGTTTGCAGATAGACTGCTGGAAAGCTGAAGAAGGATGAGTACAGTTCTGTTACAGCAAGGAATGTTTCCACACACAACTGCAAAGAAGAAAGCCTCACTGGTGACTGAGGTCATATTTTTTGTAAACCAGCCCCATTGAACAAAATGTATTTTAGTCCAAGCAAATGTGGTTTCACACCCAAGATCAAGGAATGAAATCAATAACTAACATATGGAGGAATCTCGACTCAAGAATGAAAGGAAGGGGTGCTAAGGGCAAACACAAAATGTGTACTATATGTTATGGTGTGAAAATCTGGGTTAATAGGATTTTTGGAACAAACCAGGTGCAAGGAACAATAGAAAAAAACTAGCCCTACTTCTAATTACAGTAATAGTGAGACCTGTAATGAAATGATGCGGGAAGGCACAGTGGGTTCAAATTGTAACGGACATCTCCCCCAGTACTGGTGATTTACTGTGATAATCAAACTGCTGAGAAAAATGTGGGTTCTCTGCCTGAAGCTGATCAAGAATGGAAAATATGAGTTGACTGGTTGAAAGACCTGCAAACATCTAATAGCATTAAAACCTAGGAACTATATTCTGACACTTGTTTCATAAAGACTGTCACAGACTGTCTTCTGAAATTGTTTTTAACTGCTAAATCACAAGAATGAATATTGAGTACAGAGATCTGAAGCCTTAGGCCATACCATGTTTCACAACACTACAGCAGAGAATGCTGAACTACTAGGAAAATAATCACCTGAGTTCCTCTGATAACGCTTTATAGAGTTCTTGTCTTAAAATCGTTACTGTGCTGAGCAGCTGAAACCATCTCCATTCTATTGTTCCTCTCCCCCACCAAGTGAAAATATCTATGAGTAAACACACGATGCTTTGTAAACAATGGGTTTTGCCATCTGGTAACATTGCTGAAATATTTTCTTTTGCTGGAAAGAGAACATTTCATTTCAAAGCATTTCTGAAAAGAAAAGAGATTAAAATGAAAAGCAGGATTTTTTTTTTTGTTGTTGTGTTTTTGCTTTATTTTATGTTTTAGTATTCATGTTTGTTTATTTGCCTCTCCTCTGTATCTTTCTATATTTCCTTAGTTGGAAAGTTCACTATGACCAAATATAATATGGGGAAAAAAATGACCTGGATTAAGAATTTTCCTTGGATACAGCAAGCAAACACTATATGTATTAACACTACCAGAACCAAAAAAATTAAGGAAAAAAATTTAGGAAAAAAAAATTGTAAACTTTATCCTATACCAAAGCAGAAGAAAATAGTCCAATAAACTTCCAAGCACTACTTTTCCAGAACTTCAGAAAATAGGTAATCAAAGTATCATCTTCAGAACAGCCTTTTAATGCTCTTTGCTGAAACACAGCTGAAACAACACAATTACTAGTGCAGTAAGAGCCTGTTCTAGATGTTGTCATTTGGACTCTATCCCTCAGTGCATCACACTGGTTTGATTCAGCCCATTAGTACTATGAAATTCCTGACACTGAGAGCAAGTTTCAAAAGGAAGTGTTTATTTGTAATAAAGTTTATAACTGCAGAGCTATTGCTCTGCTTCCAGAAGCACAGAGTCAGAAAGACAGGAAGTGCTAGCCTGCATATCATATCCCATGAAAACACTGACAAAGTAGAGACCTCTCCTTTCATTTCTTCTCACTTCTTTATTTAAGGGTGAAGAAACAAGTTCATAAAATGAAAGAAAATAACTTGTATTGAACTTCACGGAACCTAATCTCTACGTTTCCATGAAGAAGAAACTACAATTACACTTAATGTTTCTTTTTTTTTCTTTTTTTTTTTTTTTTTTTGCCTCCATATGGGACATGAGCATGGAATGCTCCTCTTCAGTTGAAAACATTTCTGAATGGACTCTGAAAATCCTATACTTATCATTTCAAAGGCATTTAGATATATTCTATAATTACAGCAATCTTCTGAGTATTGCTGCATTCTACGTTACCTAAGGTTTTGTTCTTCTAGACATTTTTTCATTTGACATAGAGGCACTTGGAAATTCACTGTCTCGCAGAACTGCTCTATCTCTGAAGAGCTGCAGACTTGTTTATATAAATACGACTCTAGGAACAGCAATCCTGCCCGCAGTTCTTGTAAAGCTGCTATGACACACCATGTGATCGTTGTCAAATCACAACCACCATATATAATATAGGCTCAGTTTAATCCATTTCAGAATGAGGAATTTATATCTTCCCTTCTACGCTGCACAAACTGTATGTTGGATCTCTTCCACTGAGCTTCACAGAAAAGAATAGCAAATCATGACTCATAGCCTCAAAAAACAACATGACCCTGTCTTGGGGGAAAAGTACATGCAATCTATACAAGATCTGAACTGACACCAAGCAAGGGAAAGCTGGCATGGCTAAACAGTAAGAATTTGTATCAGCTGCCATTACTGCAGCTTTTGTTTGACAGTTCCGTATTGCTTATTACACAACCGCAGGTATAAACAGCCCTGATGCATTTTGCATCCCAAGCTCAGAAGCTTTGCACACAAGTTGTTGGCCGTGGCCCACAGCAGAGCTGCTGACCCCCAAGGAAGCCCCCACAGGAGTTGAGGGCATGTGCCTGCTGCAAGCAGAAACCCTAAACTTACCACAAACCCACATTGCTTTGCCAAGTCCTAACATCTGCCATTGCTTGATTTTCCTATAATACGGATATCTTCATCTGAAGGTTCTTTATAGCCACCTTTGCCAGCTGTTCAGCTATCACTTTCAACACCTCAGAATGTTATTTGCTCGTTAGCACAACTTTTCCTTATCAGTTAATTTGCACATTTTAAGGTTCACAATGTATTACAACTCTTTAACACAATGCAACCATTTTTACTATGTTCAGCTAAAAAGTGCCCTTAACACTGTAAACTTATTAATCACTGTTTCCTCCATACACATTTTGCTTAAAAGATCTTCATTAAAAATTTACACAAAACTTCCTGTCTGCCTAGGTGGCTTGTTAGTAAAGCAAACATTAATAAAAATGCATCTCCTTTACAAAACAGATGTTGCAAACAAGCCTTGAAAATATGCATTTTTATTCATGAAAAACAAAACGCACAGAGAAAAGCTCTACAATCTAGACAGGTGATTCCTCCTTATCTGTGTATGTCTCATATCTATGAATACTCCTCCAGAATGTTATTCCTACAAAGTTTGTCTGAAAAGGAAATTGTGGAAGTCCTGTTTGGTCACTATATCTATGATAAACCTCTCATTAGGATTGATATTGCACATATAAAAACAAAGGAAAAACTTTTTTCTGTACTGATCTGAACAAGCCCGATCATTTATGATATAATATGGTATGTACATTATCCGCCTTATATAGTTTGATTTATAATGCAATATATAAATTGACGTAATTTTGCAAAATTGGTGTAAAATAAAATGTGTAACCAAAATAGTAATTGCTATAGTAAACTCTAGCAAGCCAGAATGCTGCATAAAATGCATCTGAAGATGAAGCTGATAAAAAAAAAAGTAATGCAATCATAGCTAGTTTGTATTATATACCAAGAACGTGCATTGGACTGTCTCCTTCTCATGAATTGATTTATGTGTACATGTCTATATTCATAAAATGGTGTATTTAGAATAGAATAAAATTCATATATAGGTGCATACTTGCAGAAATGCATATTTGTTCTTCTGTTCAGGTTACTGCTTTTTTTTCATCCCTTACTCATTACACCTTGGACATAACACACTGTTTTTCCCACAATACAGTATCTTGATCTGCAGCAAAAGTTTGTCCTTCATCCTTCCTCTAGATGGCTAATATTTTCTTTATTATAAACATTTAACTATGTTTTTCCCTTTTCCTGTGTAACTGTATATATTACAGAACATAATTTGTAAAAAAGCATATTACGTTTACATTATGGATACATTTCATGTGTATAGACCAAGATACAAGTTTGGGGCAAGTCACTTCTCAAATGCATTTTTTTGCCTTATGGTGCACTTGTTCCAAAGAACCTTCCTATACTATGCAGTATTGGAGAACTTTAAGAGTCCTGTTTTGTTCTGTTGTTTTTTGTTTGTTTATTATTATTATTTTTTATTAAAAACCTACATTAACACTAACTTTTTCCCCCTCTTTTGCAGAAGGTATTACCAATGATTCCCATTTGTTCACATTCTAAAGAACATGCGTGTGTATGAAGTTACCATACTGTTAAGGGCCAAACAGCTACGCTAATTTTGAAATTCACATTCTTGTTTGCTTACTTATGGTTGGAAGGAAGACACTGCATATGGAAAGTAGGACTAGGGAATATTTGAAACAAGTCATTTGAATAGTATGTTTGAAAATATCCGTGTTCCCCATCTTCCAGAGACAACCAGCCAAAGACTGAGCTTGATCACATTCAAAATCAGTCCATTTGGTCCTGAGTGCTGACCTGCACTCAGTTTATTTGCAACGTTTATTAGATTAAAAAAAAAAGTGTGGGTGAAATTTGTGTGCTGTTATTTTTATACACAGGACTATGGTTCATCAAATGAGATTTTCCGTAACCAGAAATTAAAATCTTTGAGCAAGTGTCACTAGCTAAATGATTAGCTACAACAGATGTGAGGCATAAGCAGACTTCCCAGCTCTAATTTTCATCCCATTTGCAAACAAATAATTCCTGGCTATTAAGAAGAAAATTAATAAGTGTGCTTTTATGTGATACCACAAGATAAAGCAAACTAGAGAAAGGAGAATTCAGTTTGCCTACATACTACAATCTGAGTAAAAACAAGCAAGGGCAGTAATAAGAAAGAATTTAGCTTTCATTCAAAATTTTACCAGTGCAAATGCAAAAAAAAAAAAAAAAAAAAAAAAGCTGAAAACAAATACATTTCTTTAGCAGTTATATTTATTTATTACATGTTTTAACTGAACTTTTTTTCTAATGTAACTCATATCCACAGCTGGGTTCTGTCAACTACCAACTCCATCAATCACAGCTAGCTCTTGTGGCTTATCAGCTCAAAGAGGTGAAGTTTGTTACAAAAAGGGGAGTGAACAGACAAGGTTTTTTTGTTTTGTTTTATTTTGTGTAGTTTTTTTTTTTTTTTTTTTTTTTTTTTTTTAAAAAACAGACTAAGGTTTGTGCCCTTAGATGCAAACCACTGTTTAGGTAGTTCTTTCAGAAACTCCTGTTGCAGCAAAATCAGATCTAAATGTTTATATAATAATACTTCTTTTCTGTTTTGTATTTTAATCTACTGTTGTTTCAACAGTTTCAGTTTATTATCATACCACCTGTGCTCTACAACAAAACACTTCTCATCAATGCCCTACTACTTTAATGTTGATGATGGACACAACTGGATACCACATGCAGAAGCAAAAATAAATAAATACAGAGTTTAGATAAGTCAATTCCAAGCCATCAGACTGTGCCCTCAGTCAGAGATAAGAAGAGGTTAGTTATTACCCATACAAAAAAAAAAAAAAAAAATTGGTCAATAAGCCAACAAAATGAGATCATCATACTTGCTTCTGGCTGTAACAGCATTTTGATGAGTAGCTTTTGATTACCTGAGATGATGAAATTATACAAAAATCACACAGCCATTAACATTATTCAGAAGTATTCCAACTCCCTTAGAAGTTCATGAGACTCAGAGCGGAGTACTCTGCATACATTCATTTAACTAAGATTCACGAGAGATACCTGTTTATTCAGGTGTCAAATTCCAACACCTAGCTGCTAATTTGCATCATCAAACTAACCCAGCTCTAGAGGAGTCTGAAGTCCTTAGCATCTGGTAAAGTCTCTGTGATAGCTACATTCCAGTTCCTCAGCACATATACAGCCACTTAACTCTGTACAGCGCTCAGATGCTGAGCAGTTGTTTCAGACCCCAACAGGATGCAGAGATTCTCCAGGGTCCTCCATGTAGCACCTGCACCAGGAGATGTATGTGGTCAAAAATTTCAGAGGCTGAATGAGGACTACTTTAATCAAAGCTTGAACTTCCAAGAAAGCAACTTCTATCACCTTCGGGAACTGAGATTTAAATGTCCATAGTGGGGAAGGAACATGAGGGCAGATTTCCCGCTAGATAGCTTATTCTCTGGTGACTGGCTTGCAACCTGAGCTCCTTTTCTCGAGCTGTTTCATCTGGCTGTAATAACTGAATACACACTGAGCTATATGAAGCACAGGAACAACTCTTCAACCTAGAAGTTCAAACAACTCACAGGAGACTGACAACTTACATTTCATTCCAAAGGTTCAATTTATATTAAAGAAAAAAAAAAAAAAAACACAACGGAGACAGCATCATAAAATCTTTTAGCTCACTTCTTACAGCTTCATGCTTAGAAAATTTTCCTGGGAAGCTCTTTTCAATCAGTCATCCAGTGTGATTATCTGCACATGGTGTGAAGAAGTGATCACCTCTTATTCCATGAGGAAAAATAAAGTCATGACTCTCTGAGGAGAATGACATTTACCTCTGAGCTGAAGGAAGGACTTCGAGGTCATGTTTAATTTACAGCTTTATTTTTGTCAGTTTTTGTTTCGGAAGTTTTGTTTAAGCAGCTCCTTGCTCAACATGCTGGACTCCATCAAATATATTTTAAAATTCTGTGCCACTGGAATTTGAGATTATCAATTCTAGAGGGCAGGAAGGCTTTTGAAGTTACTTAGCAACCTTGAGCAATACTGTCCTGTCCTCTTATACTCTCCCATTCTCCTGCTTTGCTGCTCTAGAGAAAGTGTAGATCAAGATAAACATTAGAAATTCAATAGCTATTCAAAGTTTTTAAAACTCATTTACTTCTCTCCCGGCATATTATCAGGTGGTCCATCAACTTAGCATTTCCCATCATCCTTCCTCTATCAGTCTCCATAGCTCTTTCCATACCCAGAAGCACACTGCAGCATTACGATTATGAAAAGAAAAAATATAAGCAAAGACACTTCGGTATGACAAAGAAAATAATGCTGTAAAATTTTGCATGTTTTACTACTGCCCTGTTCAAAAAGTACGTACATTTTGGCTTCTGAAAACACTCCTACTGCTACCCTCAACTATGGTCATATCTACCAGAACTGTGCATGCCTCTCCACAAACATTAGCATGCCTCTGAACTGAAGCACTGCCTTCTTTAGTCTGTTCTCATCACCTGTAAAAAGCATCTGCTTTGTAATCTCCACTCCTTTCACTTAATTAGCGTTTCTTGCTTAACAATTCATTTATCCTTTAGAAGTATCGTAACTATACGTATCTGGTGGGGATTAGTTTGTTTTAAAATCACTGGCTTTTTGTTCACAAAACAAGTATCTATCAGTATAGGCAGTCTGCTAGTATTTGTGTGTGTGTGTTTTTGTGATTTTTTGTTTATTATTTTGATGTATGCTTTTTTTTTTTTTAGCCTTTTAAAAACACCAGTAAAAATGAAGCAGCCGACAGGCTAAACAGAAGTGAGTAGTAGCAGTGCAGATGCTCTTCAGTGGAAGAAACAATTCTTTCTTTCTGAATAGAATCATAATGATCACAAACAAGGGAAAAAACATGTAATTTTAAAAGCTTAGGCTGATTTCTCAGGCAGTGAAGTTTTTAGGAGGCTCTAGGCAAAATAACATAGCTCCTTTAACTCTAAAAAGAAGAAACTGCAACTGCCTGGCTCGCTACTTCTGTGGACTGTCCTGCATTTTCAGTTTCAATAAAGTGAAGCAGGTAAGAAGACCCTGATGCAAAGCAAACAGCTGTCCTTTGACAGTATATGCAAGATACCCTGCATGGGCCAGAGCACAGTGGAAGCAAAGGTGACAGTCATTTGTCAGGGAAAAATCTGTACAGGAAATAGTGCTAGCAAGCAACTTGGAAGCAGGGCCAGGCATTGCTCAAAAAGCTTCCTTCTGATAAGACTAAAAACCCAGCTGTCAGCTGCTTCCAGCTGCAGACGAAGAACCACAGGAGTCCCTGTTTGGGAGAGATGGAATTTCAGAGGGAGAAGCAAAGAGACCACAATTGCACAGAAGGGCAGCTTTAACTGCTCTGCCATGCCCCACTGTACCTCAGGGACAGGCTGCCTGCAGGCAAAGGTCCACAGCAAGCAGGGAGGAAACAGCTAGACATGGGGATGGAAAAAGCAATCTTGCAAGTCTCCGAAGTAAGAACACAGTGTTAGTCCTCAGACTTGTTAGCCAGCTGTGGCAGCCAGGTAGGAGTTTGTGTTCCTCCTACTCCTGGGTTTCAGAATGCTCTCTGAAATAAGGATGGTTTTTCTAAATTAATGGAAACAGCAGATGAGCATGAGGTCACACCATACCAGAAAGGAGCACACCCTGCTATGGATCTAGCTTCTGATTAACAGATATATTATGCAATTGGTAGGAGCAATGGGGCATATTACAAAGATTGGAAGAAAAGAAGACAATCATACATGCAGTTTGCAAGTGTAAACTTTGTGTATATAAAACAGGTTAAGAGATGCCATTTTTTTTTTCCTAAGTACAAATACAAAGACAAATATGTTTGTTTAGATTAACAGAAAACTGACTAACATAGCTTTGACAAAACTCTTCATAAGTGCTTTCCAATATACACAAAACCAGCATCACACTGGTCTAATGTTTGCAGTAAAGCTATAAGGAGAAAACATACCAGACTTCACATAGCTGGTAAATTTTGCTGAACCTCTTAAAGCCTTAGCTTGCTTCCTTTGAAACATACTTCTATCAAGTAAGAAACAATGTGCCACCATGGCAGATAGGCAGCACACCAAAGAAGAAAATAAATCCTCAAACTGGCAACATGTGGCTTCACATATGAATAGGTCATTCTGATGAAACTGTACCTTATCTTTATAATTTATATGCAAGTAACTTATAGTTACCAGCATCAAAATTAAACCCAAGACAAGAAACCTGCATACATGCAACTTGAATTCAAGGTGATAAGGATAGTTCATTTTATGAGCAGTTACCAAACAATCAAGATTAACTAATTAATTGGTTTTCTTGGGGGGAAGACTTCGGTAAGGGTACTGGAACTAGAACACTACATTGTAATGCCAATTAGATAAATAACAACAGGTGGTAGGCAAAGCAATTTTCTGCCAACTTCAGCATTATTTACTACAAAAAAGGGAACAGATCCTCACCATGGGTTCCCTTAGGCACAGCATAATTCTTAGAAGAGGAACCACTTCTCTAAGTATGTTTAACCAAATTTCACTGGAGCATTTCAAGTTTCTTTGTTTCAATATCTAACATTTCAACAGAAGTTGAAAGGCAGAAAAAGGCAAGCAAAGGAAAAATGCATTCACATATTTATAGGAAAACTCCAACAACAAAAAAAAAATCTTACAAAAAAGATGAAGGTAATGTGTCACAAACTTGCCCATACATACATGTGGTCTTTCTTCACCTATTGTTTGTGAACTAAAGCAACTCAGCATGCTCCACAAATAGAACAGTCTGTAGGGGCACGTGCAGAAAGGATAACAGCCCACCTGACAAACAGCTCTAACCTGATTGTATTTCCTTAAGAACGCTAACCAACAAGTTTAGGAAATAGCACAAAATGTTTATGGCAGTAGGGCATGAAGTTCAGCTATTAGAATAACCACCTAGTATTTCCATCAAATTTTCAGCATAAAGTTTCCTTCCTTTTCTCATCAAAACTAAAATCACAGACAAAAAAAGCAGTATTAGTTTAATTTCACTGACTACTACATGTATTTATGACAATTGCTATTCTCATTGGTTTTCTAATTAATCACTTATTTCTGAGAGCAAGAAAACTTTTGGAAGGTCTGACTTCTGAAGAGGGAGATTATTTCATTATATAAACAGCTTTTTGGAACACTGGTATTGGTACTAAGTCTAAAGAAGAGTTACAGGATATCTGCAAATATCACACTTATCTAATGTTTAATCAATCTGAATTTTGGAAGTTGTTTGGAGGTAGAGAATTAAATAAATCACAGGAGCTACTTCAGTAGTATTTCCTATGGAAGGTGGTTTTGGGGAAGTTATATTATTTGTAATTTTAAGAGGGCTTTTAGTTCAACAAAATAGACAAATAATTTTGAGCTTAAATACTTGCATAAAAAAGGATTTCTTAGGGAACTGGACATTCTGTCAAGAAGCACAGAGCTTGAGGCTAGAATGCTGTTTTGTGATACAAGAAATCTTGTGCTTTTTGTGAGCTGCTTTTTCCTCTTTGTTGTTTACACAACTGGAAAGGGATCATCAAAACATAGGAAATGTTTTCCCCCCCCCAAAAAAAAAATAAAAAAAAATCCAGAGTAAGTTTAGTCTGAGGCCCTCATCCATCTGGAAAACTTCATGTCAAAATGATGAACTTTCATCAAGGTTTTATACACCACTTCACACAGATAACCAGAAAAGTCTGCCTGCATATATATATAAATGCTTTTATATCTTCATGTGATGATCCAGGCACAAGTGAACAGGTCTTGTACATGTCAACATCTTAAATTTTCTTATAGATAGATTGTATTTTTGCTTGAATGGGCACAACATCTTAAGTATGTTGTTGCAACCTGGCTATTCCTACTCTGCACAATCACCAGATAGCCACTGGATGAAAAGTTAAATGACTAGGCTTTTTATCAAATTTTTGCAAAACTACAAGCTAAACATACAAAAGAGTGAGAGAGACTTCAGAGTGGAAGAAAAGGAGTAAGCTCAAAAAAAAAAAAGCATAAGCCCCTTTGAGGTTGATCCTCACAAACAATTAGGTTAATAGAAGCACAATGATTTGCTCCACTTGCAGAACTGGTTCAAGCTTGTCTTCAAAGATGCAAGAAAAACACATTGAACTTTGTTCCTACCTGGACCTTGTTCCCAATCATGCCCCATTCCTAGCTAAAATTGCAGTGACAAACATGCACCATGCTCCTGGGACTACAACACTACTTCTACCTCTCCTGGTGGAGTGGAGAACTACCTGGATCTCATTTCCTAGTCCTAGTGATGGTGATTTTTTGTCTTCCAATCTCATCAGAATATCTGTATATACCTGGTTCTCTGTTTTGCATCATAGCTTTAGCTGCAAATCCAAGCCTGCACACACCACCATCTTCAGCGGTTTCTCAGCACTTGACTCTTTTGATGAGTCAGAGACCACTGCTCTAGGTGGTATCCAGCCTGCAATTTGAACATAATAGGATTCCAGCATAGTTTAAGCATAGAAAACGCATTCTGGGATCACCATCATTGCACATGTAGCTATTGAACATGACCAGAAATATGCATATGCTGTCAGCATTTTCACCACTTTAGCTGCACTAGTATAAATAGCACATAGATACAACTGATTAAACTAGCGGCTGGTCTACACCAACGTTCCTTTAAATGCTAATATGAACACAGCTACAGTAGTGGGAAATAAGAAGAATTAAGTAAATAAAGCTTGAGATAAAGAACACTTATTCCCTCTTAAAAACAGTTTCCAGTGAGAGTTGGTTTTGGCTTTTATATAGCTGTTATCCAAACATACCTTGTGTTCAAAACAAACCTTTCTTACTGAAGTTAGTACTTCAGTACTTCAAGAACAAGTTAAGAAAAACACCTGGATCTGGTGCCCATACCCACTGTGCTGACAGATCCATGGCTGGGAATATTTAGGAACTACAGTAACAGGGAGAAAAATTAGAAGGCATTAATTACTATAGCAAGTTAAGAAACAGGTAGGTACATTAGTAGTTAAATTATAATGGAAAGAAAACGGTGCCTTTGTTATAATCTCATTTTGTTGTTGAAATTAGAGCCTGGAGCCTCAACAGAGAATTGAAGCTGGGAAAAAAATTAGGTGCAGAAACTGCTGCTGTTAGGCAGAACCACATGCAACCGCTAGTGCAGGTAAAGCAGAAGGTACAAATACAGGTATACATGCTCATGCATTTGGCACACATGCTTTCTAAAATCAACACCAGCACTGAGGAATTTTCAGAAAGACCCTAAGTAGTAAGGCCACCATCCAAATCAGGAACTTTTCAGAGTAATCATATGCAAGCAGTAACTTTTCAAGTACCGCAGGCCTACAACACCATCGCATGTTGAAAGGATGTGACAGAACCATTCATCTCCGGTTCTTAGTGATTTTTGTTAAACTCAAAAAACTTCCTATGGAAGTATCTCTGTAGAAGTCATCAGACAATACAGAACACTTCAAAGGAGACTCCTGAAAAGCCTCTATCCTTTTCCAGTCTGGAACTTACAGAAAGTGATATTTTGCTAACAGAGTGGTGCAATTGCAGCCTCAGTTACCACCAGGATGGTTTCTGGCTACTGCAGGGTCCCTGCCCTGCTGCCAGCATAGCCATTCCTAATTTCCATTTATAATCTCTTATCCTCTTCTGTGGTCAAACTGGTTCCAGCAGTGTCTGAGCAAAAAGCCCAAGCCTACATCTGAGGTAAATAAAGAGCCAGCATTTCCTCTTTGCTGGAGCCCAGTAAAATCACAGGGCAGAATTTCTCCTCTGCTTCCAGACAGAATAAGAAAGTACTGTTACATTGCTTTTCACAAAACCCTGCTCCAGCCCAAACAAGACATGCCTACAGGACCAAGCGTGTCGGCAACAGGAACAAGAGCACTTTGAGAAAAGAAAAATGGCTAGAGGCAAGCTGCTGCAGGAGCTACAAAGAGAACAGCCAACAAGTCAAACCAGCTCCTGGAGCAGCACAGCAGCCAGGGCTGGGGTGCAGCTGAGCAGGTGCTGCAGGAAGATGTAGCAAACCACCATGCCCTTTATCGCAGTAAGGAGAAGGAGAGGAGGGAAGGCAATGCTGACAACAGCTGAGGAAACAGCAACCCAGGGAAATGCTGAAGCAGCTGCTTGGCAGCAAACAAGCAGCAGCAAAAAGTACCTACCATGATGAAATAGAAATGCATGGACAGGGTTATGCTATTGTATCACACTTCCAATTCACTTTCCACCTTAGTTACAATTAATTTTCAAGGTCCTAAGAGAAATCCGTGGCCTTCCACACTGCTGCTCTGGCAGTAATAAGGATTACAATCAACCCCTTTTTCCTTCAGCTCCCCACTGGGAACAAACATATGGCTTCTGAGAGAGTTTGACCCATTTCCCATCTGCCAGTGACCAAACTGCAGGTGGTGAAGTGAAGCATTGTCACTCCTCTATAAGAAGAAGCAAAGAGATGTTCTCAAAGCAGAACAAACTGATTAATCGAGCAAAAATTTTTAAATAAGGAAAAAATTTAGTACACCAGAAATTTCCATGTTACATGTGCATACATATATATGCATAGGTGCATTCACTGGGGTTTCATATAAGTTTTCTATCAGCTTGTGCTATGATAACCTTGTCCTCCGCAACTGAAAATTCCTCTTTTCCAATAGAACACAGTGTAAATTCATATATAGTGAATTTTCACTTAAAGCAATTAGCCACTGTTTTCAAGACTCTTTTTTTTTGTCATTACTTCTGTTTCTTGCAGGCACCACATCTGGTTACATATGAGGTGGACACTCCAATCACCCATGCTGCACATCCTCAAGCTCATGAGTTTGATTACTCCAAATGTAGCCATATTCTCCTAGTAATAATTCCCATTGATAAATTTATTGCCTTAAGTAGAGTACTCCACTACTGCAGCATTACTGCTTTAGCAGCCCGAGCTCACCACATTATATAGTGCAAACCTATTATGTCCATTTAATGTTATTTCAGAGTTTCTATATTGTATTTCATTATAAATATACCAGACTTGTCCTGGTACTCTTATAAATATGCATTTCAGGTTTCAGGAAACATAGAGCATTATTCTAACTTTACTTATTCACATCCTGACACTCACAGATGTGCATCTTTTAAAAATATGCCAAAACATACAACAAATATTTTAGCCCAAGCCACGTTATCCAAGCTCTAACCAGCCACAGCCTGAATACTGCCCTGCTTTCAGAGCATCAGCTTGGCCAGAAGCTGAAGATTCATACCATTTAGGAGCAAGCTATTAAAGGACCCTCCCTACGGATCCAGTTCTCCAAGATTCCTAAAGGAATTCACTCTTTAAGACCTCCATAAAAAACAATGCACTGAAACCTGCATTAATTCTATTGACAGTAATGGAAGTCATCAAGAGCTAAATGCCTTGTATAGATTTAGATTGCTAGCTCAATTATAAGTGGTTCTAATTTCAGACTGTAATGCATTTTGTGCCAGTCCCAACTCATTCACTGAGGAGCAGCCATTACTTCTTACTTGATGGAATTAAACCAAGGGCACTCTGAATGAAAGGTAATGGCAGTGAAAACAAAAAATAAAGCAGGCAACTGCAAGTTAAATTAAATCATGCAAAAGTCATGCCTGCTATTTATATTTTAGCAGAATTGAAATTTGGTGAATGCCACTGTCTCACCTAAACCTTAAGAGAGCATAACATTAGAAACAATCCTTCTTATGCTCAGTAGCCACCACAATATTTTCTAAGATAAGGGGTTTCATTGACTTAAATTTATGTTGGTAGCAAATCTCATAGAGCCAACAGTGTACTAGGGAACAAGACTGATCAAAAATGCCAAAATGTAGTATAAGCTCTGAATCTACTTTATTCAGAGAAATGTAGTTACAGTTTTTGTGTAAGTCCTACAAAATATCTTTCAGAATCTGTTTCTGAAAGATGGGGAAGTTTTGAAACAAGGAAAATCTCTACAGCAAAATAAAATATTCAACTTTTTTTGCCCATTTTCCTATCACTTTGACCAGCTATTACGATGCTTTATAGCACAACCGTTCCTAGTGATTTTATACATATATGTGAAAGTAAATATTGTTTAAAAAAAAAATCTTCAGAATGCAAGACAGGAAATTCAATGGCAATATAGTTTTCCATCGATATCATAAGAAACAAAGAAAATACCATGAATCACTTCCACCTCATATTTCTGAAAGGAAAAAAAAAATGAAATTATGTAAAACACACTGAGATGATTTAGCTGCAGTACATACCTGTTAATGAACAAGTTGCATTAAACTTTGTCATAAGGAAATTTCATTAATGGTAAACAGTTTTTTTCAGTCTTGTTCCAAGCAATTATTTTTTACCTCTGAAGAAATAAGGATCCTTAATTTCTGGCACAAAAATGCATTAAAAAATTCCTAGGTCTTACTATGGATAGGTCTTCAGATAGTTTTACTAGTGACTTACGGTACTAGATAAATACATGTCCTCTCTGATATCTTATAAAGACAAGTAGGTTTCAAGCTATTGAAGAAAATGGATTATTCCCCAGAGAAGAGAAAAGCACTTGCCTATTTTCATACAAAATTGGCTGAGAGATGTATGCCTAACCTGTACATTCCAGATATAGAAAAGAAAATTTGAATCTCAATTTCACACACACAAGATGTCTTTTATGACATAATTTTAATTTTTATCTTCAATGTCTGTTTAAAAAGCTACTTTTATTATGTTTGGGTTTATTAGGCATATTACTATATTTGGGTTTATTAAGTAGATCATCACTCAGTACAGTGATCTAATAGTCCAGGAAAACAAGTTCCTAATAAAGGATGCAAAGTCAGCATTGATTAAATTGAGCTCCATGCCAGAAGGAAGTTGCTACTATTTTCAGAAAATAACAATTTGTGTTAGTAGTTTGTGGTTTTGCAAATCCAAACAGCCTATTCTTTACATTTAATATTTTGGTTCTTGCAAAGCCAGAAAAAACATTTTCAGTTCATTTTAAAAATCACAGCACAGATCTTTAAGAAAGATCTTTCTCTGTAGACTGATGCTAGAATAAATACAGTACAAATGTATTGTTTCATGATATGTACAGAATCACTGATAACAATTAATGAAAGATAAAGGTTCTGTAGATACATGGAGTTTATCTGTTTCCATATTTATCTACTTACATTTTGGTTTATTCATCTATAGCAAAGCACTGACATAGGCAAAATTTATTGCATGCATTTTCTCTACCATTAAATATTCATTAGTTAATTGACTGAACACCCCCATAAAATTCAGTGGATGATCCATCACTGTCAAAGACTTTGTGTAGTATTTTTGACTGCAAAACACGTCTAAACAAAAAAAGTGAAGAACAGAAGACAAGGTACCAAACGCATCCTAATTTGCAGCATTACTTGAGTTTGTGAGCCTAATCATTTTAAACATGTCACATCTACCTTTAAATTTTATCAAATATTGAGAAGATGAAATGTTGCTAAATTACCTTTTCTTATTTTTTGTTATTTCAGACAATGGAAAGTTGACTTCCAGAAATCTGAAAAAGTTAATAATGTCATCCTTTTAGCTACAAGCCGTTCATATCTTAAAGGCTACCAAGGGTATTGCAGAGAGAACATTCCTATTTTAGCAGCTTTCTACATCACACCATTTCCTTCTTTCCACCCAGAAAATAGGTTCTATTTATGGTTTCAGTATGGTTCTCTGTTAATCTGTATAGCACAAAGGGAGATTGCAATATCTTCCTGGGTGGCAGTGATATGCTGATTAACTTACTCCTAATTACAGATGACTCCAACAATTTATTTTCTCAATGATTGGCTTCAAAGGATCCCTCAAATCAATGCAAACTGTGGTGGAAGCACAGTTGTTTTTTGTTTTTGTTTTTTTGATATGTAGCTATGTATTAAAGACTTAGCATTAATTGCAAGCTTATGTATATAGGCCTAAAAAGCTTTGTAATAGGATATGCAGCATTTCACTCTTAAACCATTCATCCACATCTGGTGTAGCTTAGCAGTGACCTAAAATCATTACCGTATGAAGGCTCCTTTCTAAGTTATGCAAAATGAACCTACTTAGTCCAGTTTTTAAACTGAGGAAATATCCACATCACAAAAGACCCATTAAAACATCCTGCAGAGTCTCCAAGGATTTAAAAAATGAGCTTACTTAGCTAAAGTAAAATTTATTATTATGTTCTTAAATCGCTGCTGATTCATTTTCTGCATGCTGTAACCATACTGGATAATGCCATTAGATATATTTTGTTGCATATTGTACTTTAAACTTCTTAGGTTTATTCCCAATACGACTGGAAATAGTGCATCATACCCATTAGATAGCCACAGAGGAATTTGCAATGTTCATGTTATTTTGACAGGAGCCGAATGGAAGTCAGAGCCTGTGGAGTCTTTGAGCAGCAATTAACTTGTGGCCTGGTTGTATCAGCTGATAACTCACTCTCCCTTGGCAGCCCCTTACAGCCCACAGTAAGCCCCTTCAGCCAGCAGCAACCCAATTCCCCTCTCTTTTAATTGAGCTATCTCTTATTAAACTCTTTATTCCTTCCCCCTTCCCTTTATAACCATCACCAGCTGGGTTTCCCCCAGCCACCTCCCTGCATCATGTCAAGGGTGTGCCTCAAGCCCCCTGCCCTGCCTGTCCAAGCACTCAGAAGGCACCAACTCCTGTGTTCAGCAAGAATCACTGAAATCTTTTCGGTAACCACTAGAACAAGCAATATTACACAGCAGACTTCTCTTCAAGGAAGAGCCAGGAAAGAACTCATGTCAGAGGAGACATTTCATTTGTGGCTCCTGCATTAACAGAGGGACTTGAAAGCTACCATCCACTGTCACAGTTGGAAAGATGTCACAAGTCCCTTCTTCAAGCAACTGGCTTCTGTACTCATAGTAAAGGTGACACTTTCCTTTGGGTCTTATTTCTTTATATACACAAAAGTTTTCTCACAGACTATTGGAAACACATGACAAATCAGATGGACTCAAAGCTGAAATTCCCTGCGTCTCTGAAAGAGCACAAGTTCCTTAGCTGTCAGGGCATTCATGTTTGCAACAAATTTTTGGAGACAATCTTATTTAAAAAAAAATAAAAAAGTAATAATAATAAAGTATCTGACCTGTCAATAACTGATAGAACAGTTACCTAATAGGACTGTTGTTAAAGATCACACAGGAGCTCACAACACAGACGGTGAATATCCTCACACACCTGACTGTGGGTCATTCCTTTGCAGGCCTGCACTCAGACACACACAGTGTGTGTTTGGGAGCAGGGAGGAGATACTTGGGACTTCTGTGTGCATTGTATGACTTCATCTGCCAAGTCTCTTTCCTACATTTTTCAGAGTAACAACAGAATTAACCATAGCAATATGGTACCAAAACAGATCACAGATCCTGTGTTCAGCTTATTTGCTCTTAGGGTCTATAAAAATAGACAACATCTACTGGACCTACTGCTAGGCATGTCCAAAGTTACATTGAACTACCTCAGCAGATGGAGCTGTGTAACTTCCGACTAGTGCTCTTACCACCCACTTATTTTGTCATAGTTGTCCCGCTTTGTCATTAAATAAGACTCTGTTCTGAGAGGCTATCATAAATAATTCCTGTAAATTCACATTTTAAGTTTGTACTCAAGCTTTAACTCAAAGAACTCACTAGCAACTGATGTGAAACTTTGTTTCCTGTACAAGACACATATTTTGGCATTTGATATTAGAAATCTTTCGCATTTCAAATAAGAGCAAAACTATCAAGCGGACTAGCCCTTCTATGAAAAAAAAAAAAAAAAACAATGAATTTTTGAATCTCACTTTCAAACCACAGAAATCTTATTTGGCCTGCCACAAAATAAAGCCATCCATCTCTAAAGGTCTTAGCACATTCCTGAAAACTTGGCTTTAAAATGTTTCAAAAATTCAGCCAGAATAAAATATTTCAATTTGGGTAAAATTTTGGCAAAGAATTCAAGTTGACTTTTTGAAAAAATGAATTTAAAACTCAACTGTGTAATATTACTGCTGCTCAGTTCTTAACCAGTTCTCTAGCACATAAGAAATACTCTAGCACTCCAGAACACTACAGCAGCAACATGGACTTCACAGATGATACCAAGAGCATTTTCAGTTTTGATCAGAAAACAGAGAAGCCAGTTTATTCCCAGATCTTTATAGCCACCTATCCCTTTTTCAAACCTTTGAACCTCACATGAGGCACATGGATTTCAAACTGTTTTTCCCCTTCCAAGGATTCTACTTCCATTCATTCACTTTACCACATCACCCTTTCCTAAGGGAAAATAAAAACAAAAAGATAACCATCCCCACAACATGAGAAGATTCCAGGCCTGACACTCATTAATGACTCCAATAAGCCTTGGATAAGACCCACAGGCTTATCTTTCCATTTTAAGTGAAACATGAGAAGTCAGCAGGAGCAGAGTTAGATCTGCACCAAGAACTAAATGCCTGAGGCAAGTTTCAGTGGCATACTAGAACAAGTCCAGAGGAGGGCCTCAAGGATGATCAGAGGGCTGAAGGACTTCTCCTATGAAGAGAGGTTGAGGGCGTTGGAGTTGTTCAGCCTGGAGAAGGGAAGGCTCTGGGGAGGCCTTACAGCAGCCTTCCAGTGCTTAAAGGGGTCTACAAAAAAGCCAGGGAGGGACTCTTTGTCAGGGAGCATAGTGATAGGACAAGGAGTAGTGGTTTTAAACTGAAAAAAGGTAAATTTAAGTTAGGTATTAGGAAGAAATTATTTACTCAGAGGGTGGTGAGGCCCCATCTTTGGACTTGTTCAAGGACAGGATGGATGGGGCTTTGGGCAACCTGGTCTGGAGGGAGACGTCCTGCTCATGGCGGGGGGGATGGAAGCAGAGGGTCTTTAAGATCCCTTTCAACCCAAACCATTCTATGATTCAATACAACATGAAGATTTATATCAAATTGATGATAAATTGAGATACATCTACATGTTTACACATCTTCTAAAGAGTCACTGAAACAACGTTCATTACTGAAGCAGTGCCTATTTCAACCCATTTGATTTTAAGTTTGTCTGCAGCATTTTAACAGTCTCTTCCAATACCACAGATCAAACTGCAGCAAACTTGCTGAAGTTTAACCAACTTGGGAGCGTCCTGATTACAAGTAACACAATGATTCACAAAGGTTTCACTGACATAAACAATCACATAGGAATAGTGTATTACTAAGTATTTCAATTCCGTGTGAAGACATTTCAGGATTTCTCAAAACAGTTTTCAGAAGGAAATTTAAACCATTTCTACGAAACACATTCCATATTCCATTTACCTATTCATTCTCTAGGCTTTGTTGAGCACAGTTGCATTTCCATTTTAGAAAATGGAAACTCATTTACTAAATTATACGTAAAGCACATGTAATTAAAATTAAGTGCTTGTTTATGATTTGTCTGAACATAGAACTAAACAATAGCAAAAAATCAATTTTCATTTGGCCTTTTAATCATCAGTACGTTTTTGTGTGAAATTTAAACTGTGGACATAAAATGTTCACTTTTGGCTTTAATAAAAAGGCTGAGCTTTGGTTATCATGCAACTAGTAGTTATGAACCACAAATAAGAGGAAGGCTTTAACAGTCTTGTAGCACAGGTCATATTTTCCCTCACTTTCAGTAAAACACTTTGAAAGGCTGGGGGAAAAGCACTGTGCATCCTGGCTCAGGAGATAACCACCTTTAAGGATTCTAGGCATAGATCATTACTTCTCATAAAAGGGTTTAATCTACCAAAATGATTCTTGTCCTGGCTCCCTGCAGGGAGTAGGGGAATCTTGGACTTCCTTCCACTAGGCTGTCAGGATATGCTATTTTGCTGATCCAACAATCTTCAAGTACCAAATGCTAATCAGACCAAGACAGGCTAATTATAATCCCTGAGGCTTTCTCCAGTCTAAGAGAATATTGTTTAAAAAAATAAAAATCAGAGCCCTCCCCATACCAGCATATTTCTTGGCTCCAAATGCTATCAAGTTTCACTTTATGAAGCTTGGAGATTGGGTGTGGAGTGGAAAATACCCCTTCACAGACTCAAGGCTTGCTGAGGTTGTAGACAACCTCTACCTTTGCTGAGGTTCTCCCATAACAATGAAAACACCAGACAAAACAAAGGACGTTTCTCAGAATTGTAACTTATCTTTACACACTTGATTAATTTGACTGCCCAGAGCCTGAACTTGTTAGGGATTAGTTACAACCATAAGATATTGGTTTGCAAAAATGCTACAAAAATCTTTCATACTGCAGCAACAATTAGCACCCAATGAGAACACTGAGAAACACAATTCAATTTAAAAGCCATTCAAACAAAGCTTAAGAAAAAAGTGCTGTTATAAAAGTGTTTAATGCTAATTTTAGGTGCTGAGACTATATTAGCTTGCTTTATTTATATATTACACACACCCTTCGATTTTTTTAAAAAAAGATAAATATGTGAATCAAAACTACATGCCAGTACGCAGGTGAAGGAAGACTAAACTGAATGAATTCTAAACAATACAGGTCAGCCATGGGGACTACTATTACTCTTTACCACTCTCAAGATGCCTTTCTTGTCACATTGCTCTTCCTTGACCTATTGGCACGTGAATTCAAACTTAACATCCTTAGCTCACTTGATGGTTACAGCTAATCTGGTTTCTGTAAATAAATACGTATTTATTAGACTGGAAAGGAGCTATCTCCAGATCCCTGGTCAGCCTAATTTGGAACAGATGTTAGCCCTGTGCATTGTACAACTCAGGTTAATGCACATCCATCAGTCATTAGCTGTTTTGGGTTGTTAGTTCTGTGACCAAAAATAACCTAGACAAAAATGGTTTCACACAGATCAACAATAGGCATTTTAATGTGTAAGCAATGACTGAGAACTGAGAAAACAGCTTTTTATGCAATAATTCTTCTCAAGCTCTAATTATGGAAAGAAGCCATTCAAGATCATGGAAAAGCCTGGTTGATTTCCCTTCTTCCCCAAAAAGGAGTAATTTACTTTTGTAGCAAAATAATACATACATATGGCCTCGAGATTTACAGAGAAGGTGCTGCTATCTCTCTGTTAATACAGAAACCACTTGAACTCAGACAGTGGAGATATATGCCCAGTCTTTTCAAACTTAATTGGGAAATTAGGCTTATATTTTTGTTAAGCAGGGTTAACTGTTTGACAAACACTACTTAAAGTAATTTTTGTGTTGCCAAAAGTAGCAGACTGACTTTTGGTAAGTCTTCTCCCGTCCAATCCTTTATCCCATGATAAAAATCCCAAAAGCTTTCCTTTATATTTTCATATTTTACTTTCAGCACCCACATCTGCCTGCTCTTTGCCAACATTCCCTTGGGCCATTCTGGCTGGCATCTGCTACTGTCTTGCCTCAGTACGTGTATACACACGTGTATAGTTAATTTGATCACAGTGTCACCCAGCATTTGCAGAATGCTTTACAAAGGGGGATCAGTATCACTACGTCCATTCAGCAGGTGAAGAACAGGAGGCACAGGTTCAGAAACAATTTGCAACTGGCACATTCACTATCAGAGCCAGAAAAAGACTCCAGGTCTGCTTCCAGTACCACAGGATGTTTGCTGCTCAAGCCTGCATTTCTCATTAACATCACTTCTCCAACCAGCTGTTACTGTATGCCACCTTACATTAAAATTCAAATCAAGGAAGGCCTCATACCAGTTTCAGTACATTTTAATGACAAGGACAGAAGGGAGAGATCTGAGATCCGTAGCTCACTCCAACATTAATCCATTACTAGTGGTCAACGTAACTCACTACATAGACCTTCAACTTGCTAAAATCTTCCTCCTTTCTTCACATCATCCCTTTAAAGGTAAGAAGGAACAACAGGGATTTAAGGGGGATTTATCTCATTTGATCAAAGTGACTTTACAAGTTACAATAAAAGATCACATATATGGGACCAACAAGTTAAACTGGAGACCCAAACTAATTCAAAGTAACACAATGAAACTGAGTAAAACAAATAATTACAAAGTGATCAGCATAATTCACAGAAAACCAGAAACAATCCTCTCAGCTAATTTAAAGGATTACTTAAAAAAAAAAAAAAAAAAAAAAACACTATTACATTGTAAATAACTGCCAAGCATTTGTAGGGTTAAAATTGTTTCCTTCTAGAAGAACAGTCATCACTGCTGCGGATATACCTCTGTTCCTGCGTCATGCACAGAGCATATTTGGACTCCCCTTCTCCAGATGCAAGAAAAATGAGAGTCCCCTAATTTGTTTTCCAGGTTATCAACACACGAGGTCAGCAAAAACCAAACTGGGGTGTTATTGATAATAACCTAGTAAAATACTAAGACAAAGATTTGAGAAGGAACAAGACTAGATGGCACATTAAGGACCTATAAAATATAATACCCTGCGTATTTTAACAACTGACCCTTAAAATGGCAACTTTCTTATCTGCTGTGTCACTGCCTCAGCAACACCTCCTAGATATGCTGAAATCTGACGGATAGTAGCTGTTTCTACCTGAAACTATCAGTTTGGTGTGGGTCTGTTTGTGTGTGGCAATCAAAAACCAATTTATCATTCTCATACGATTTGTTATGTTTTGGGAGACCAGCAGTGTAGATTGGAGTACAAGAAGGATACTTACTTCTTTGTACAGAAGTGCCATGGCCAGGGAATTGGCCACCTCAGCAGGAATAGCTGTTTCTAAGCATGATCTAACACACTTGAAAATTGTATGCAGCCTAGAGTAGCAACATTAAACAGCTTTGAAAGACATCCTCATTTGAAAACATTCTGTCAGTAGCACTCAGCTTTGAATTGCAGCTCTCCATGACGAAAACAAAGTGTTGAAAAAAGTCTCTCTTTACTTTTGTCACTGCTAACTAATATTTTGAGTTTCCTGAAGGCTCATCTTGCAATATCAAATTAAAAACCATCTTACCCAGCTCTCAGGCAATATCTGCCTTTGTTTTGGGTTTGTATTCAGTACAAATTCTATCAGCCCTTAACAAATACCTGTCAGAAATCTGTAATTGTTTATTGAAAAGGCAAACAAAACAAGTTGCCTGTTCAGCTTTCTTTTTAAGGGAGCTCAGTTACAAGCATCTAAGGTTGCACTTTGCAATGCAAACCAAACATTTCTCCTTACTTTCCCATTTCTTACCTAACAAACCTAACATTTCACTAGGCAGGTATTTGGCTTTCTTAGACTTTTTTTTTTTTTAATATTTATTTTGTTGAAATATTTTTACTCACTCCCTTGACAGTAGTCTACCACAGCAACCTGTCAAACAGAGGACAAGCACTTATCTAGTTGGACAAGAGAAACACTGCTTTACAATTTGTGAAGCAAGTGCTCTACATTTATTTTAAAGATGCACTGTGCAGAACTTTTTCTTCTCTTCTCAGCTAAGCATTGGAAGCTCTGGCTTCCAGCAACAAAGAGGTAATTTTTTTTTTTTTTTTTATTATTTACTTGGTTTGAAACAGTAAGCTGTTTGCCTAAAATGATTGGCTAGCAGGTTTTCTGCTTTTGAAAGACTAGAATGTCCCCAGGCTAATCATGTTAAGATGCATCCTAATTTAGATCAGGTAACAATCATTGTCTCAAGTCCCTTGAGCTTTTCTGCATCTCCAATATGGGCTAGTCTTATCCAGGACATTCAGCTGGAAAAGCAAAAACAAGCAAAAGGAAAAAAAAAAGTCAACCCACAGAAAATCAGAAACACAAACAAGAAAGTGCAAAGACAGAGATAAAAGATACTTCTGTTTGCAGAGCTGTACTAGAAATAAGAAAAATAGCTGTTTCTCCCAGGTCTACCAAAGGTTTTCCAAGAAACTTGGGCAAATTACTTATCCCTTAGAGCACAAATTTCTCATCTATAAAAACCACAAAAACAGCTTCTCTCTGTTTGAATTAAGAACTAATGCAACCTACTCAGGAAAGGGATCATAATTTCTTCTATATATATATATATATATAAAATATGTATGCATAGACCCTAGCACTATAAATGTCCTACTCAAATTTTGGTACAGATATCTGAATTGTTTTGTTATTTCAAAACGTAGTAATACACCCAAAGTCCCATAAGTTCTCTCTAAAAAGTAGTTTATACAGTGACAGTCCAGGGGAAATGCATTTTTTTTTCCCCGAAGGAATAAAAAAAGACAATAATAAGAGCAATTTCAGGATTAATATTCAGGAACAGAAAGCTGAAATAGCAAGTAAGATACAGATGAAGCCATGAGGCAACAGAATTGAGCGGGAGCTGAAAATGAGAAATGCAAGTCTAATGTAATGTGCAAGGAGGAGTTATGGAGGTAAAGTGAATTTTAATACTGAAGAAATAACTTGGATACGAGTTTTTAACCCAAAGAGAAAATGCTGTGAAAATGACACAGCAAAAAAAGAAAAAGAGTGGGCAGAGGAATGAACCATACCAACAAGTCACAGCAAAGAGGAAAACAAACAACTTGCTCTCTATCCAGACACATGCCTCCTTTATTTTATCCATACGCCAAGCTAGAATGCAATTAATATTATACTGACAGTTCGTGCAGCTAATTCATGTCTGCATCCTAATCCTGAAACTATGACAATATCCCATTTATAAGACAATCATTACAGTCATAATAGATTTATAGTTAGACTGAAAACGGAAATGGTCATTGCAGTTGAGCACTTCCTCACCTGAAAGCCAGGATCTTTTCTAGCACAACCTAAGGCTAACAAAGGCTGTCTTTTTTAAGTGTGCCAGCTCCCCCAGGACACTGTACCGTGGGGGCTGAGAAATCTATTTCATGGAGCTATTTCCTCCTAGAATTCATTCTCAGGTGAAAGATCTCTTTGCCAAACAGACGGAGCACATTTTTTAAGTGGTAGCTGTTTTGGCTATATGCTTAGTATGCATGAAAAAGTTATTTGACTTGCTGTACCATCAGTGCACTGGCCTTTCTTGGTCTGTGCTCAGCTTCACAGAAGTCCAGCTGTCGCATGGGGGTCCTGTGGTTCCCCTCGCACTGCGTTTTGTAGTGCCTCACCCCAAAACATTTATCTAGAAAACTAACTGCCCTGGCTGCTCTTAACAGTTCTAAAAGCCGCCACAGAGCTGACAAAGGAAGGAGGATGTCATCACAATTCATAGGATTCATCCTCCATCCTTGTTTTTGAAGGCCCTGCTTTCCATAGGACACAATTGTTACCCCACAGGCTGCAAAGCATTTCACTTACGTTTTCAAAATACCTTAATTTCTAGGTGCTTTAGAGACACTCACCAGGCCAGAGAGTTCCTTGCTGTCTGGCACAAGGACTGAATACTGGACAGCAGGACAAGATGGCATTTTAGCCAAGCTGGCCAGGGCAAGCCCATATCTGACACGTGCCGTGAGAACAGAGTTCACGCAGAGCAGAGAAGATTTCTGGCTTTAAACATCTTGTCTGGAAATGCCAGACATTGTAAACTGCACAGAACTGATTTTTTTTTGACCTTGGAGGGATGCAAAGCTGAGTCAGCCTTGCTGGGATTCAGATTACCCAACTCTAGGTATTAGAAACGTGTGCTTCAGCCATGGAACAGGAAGGGAAAAGCTGTCTGTGGGTTGGTAGTTTCTCCACCACCCCCTTCCCTTTTCATCATGAAGCAAAGCTGTACTGAAGACATTTTAGGAATGAAGAAAATTGTGCTTCAGTGATGCACATTTTGGTACTCAAAAATTTTGGGGAGGACCCTTCCTATGTACTATTTATATCACTGGCTTAACCACTAACATAACTAAAACCACTACGGCTATACCAAGCCAGTTAATGGATTTAAGTGTTTTTACACCTCACGTGACAGAAGTGAAGGGCAGTTAGGTGCTTTTATTTTAAAGGCAATAGAAAACATTAGATATAAAACTGAACATGGGAAAGAAAATGCTCCACATACCTTTTACGTAAAAGAAAGGAATAACGACATAGAAGCCTGCTCAACAGACAGGGAGCCTTTAAGATAGGGGCAGCATATGCAATTTTTTTCTTTTTTTTTTTTTTTTTTTGCTGCTACAACCTGCCTTAGTGCATGGCTCCTTCCAGCAAAAGGGCAAAGCAGAAAGCACTTTTCTTCCCTCTCTCACCCAAATATTAACACGTGTTAATATGACATGTATATGTGACATATATGAATGCAAAGATGACTAAGGGATCATCTTGAAACTAACTTATCACTTAGCTTTATCCCAATAACAGTGTAATGTCTCAGTCTACATACACAGCATAAGCCATACTTGAAATACAAAATAAAAATATATTTCCAAATACAAAGAAAGCATCTTTTATTTATTTTTTTTTTCTTTCCATTCTGACCAGCAGAACCTCCTCCTGAAGCTAGTAGAGGGGAAAAAACATTTTAAAAAAATCATACACAAAGCCATCACAGAAACAAGTCAAGCCCAAAATGCTGTATTTCTTCCATGACACAGCAGTAATTTTTACAGAACTAGGATGTGACAAAGGATTTATTTTTCTTTTGAATTTCTAAAATATTTTTTAAGAAAATATTTCACTGGCATTTGGGAATGCCACCAGTCCTAATCAATGACTGAGCACTTCCAATAAAGAGTATAAAGTAATTTGCTTTGACTTGCCAGGGATGAGTTTCTGGGCACAGCCCCATTCCAGACCTACTGTGATGACACAGACCCACCGCTGTTCCACTGCTACGTAACACACCGAAGGTAAAGTCTAGAGCACAAGGTTCCTTCAACTCATCTTTAAAAAAGAAAGAAGGCTTCCCTCCATTGAGGACATGCTCTGATCCCTGCACAAGAGACTTTCCATCACTGTATGCTGGTAAAACAAACGCACAAAGTGTTAAAACTATACCAACTTCAATTGCTGGAGTTGGGTTTTGCCACCAGCTCCCACAGCTGTTTTGGGAGGAATCAAGCTAATGCTTCTCTCTACATTCAGTGCTAACCTATGTAGGAACCATTTTATTGATGCTATGATAAAATCCCTTAGCAAAGCAAAGATTAAAGAGTTACATCCCTTCAGTTCATGAGTATACGCCCATCTCCAGCCACTTGTCAGTATGAAACTGCATACACAAAGAACTGCTTACCACATCAAGTGTCCAAATGCAGCTATTCAGGGGAGGAATACTTGCATTTCCGAAATGTTTTACCTTCTCTAAGGATAATTCAATAAATCCAGTAGTGGAACAAAACTGAAAACAACACGGCTTTCCTTCTGCTGAATGCAGTCTCACACAGAACTGTTCCAATTATGAATACACCTCAACAGGAAATGAAACTGCACTACATCTGAAGTGTTTCTGCATTCAATCATACTCTGACTCAGGCAATCAGGTTTGCTCTTCATAGCAAGACCCTCTTCATCACTCTACACTCTTCCATAGCCTCCCACACAGACCTCAGTGAAATACTTGGGCCCATATGAAAATGAGGCATCCTCTAATCAAAGCATTCAGCCAGAGTCAGTTTCTTGGTGAACATCTCAGCTGCTTCTAATAATGTCACTGCAGCTCCATTATTAGCAGGTGTTTCCCAGGGCAAACAATATTGTGAGAGAAGGGAGTAGAGGAGTAACAGGAACTTTAAATATATATTTATATAATATACAAAATATAAAATATATACTTTTATAATATATATGTTTGAAAAACAATTTTCTTCTTCATTATGGGGAGGGGAGGCGGGAGCGACCTACAACAGAAGCTTCATGGCAGATCATTTGTTCACAAATATTGTCAGAAGTTTTCCTCAAGGGTTACCACAAGATAAAAATGAGGAGAGTCATGTCAAGTTTTGTGGTAATATAAAATACACCAAGATCAATAATGGCATAATATGTCACCCCAGCATGTCTTATGCTCACCCCTTATTAAGGGCTCCATGATGTTCCCTAAAGCTGGGAGCTCAATGCATTGCTCACAAGCTCTCTCCACACCTGTGATTGTGCCATCAGCTGTCCCGCCCTCCCTCTTGCTAACTCATATCTTCCGAGTTTGCCTGACAAGAGCACAGCAGACCACTGCTTTCATAATGTACAACACCTCACTGATAAATAAAGCAACATCATCCTAATGTTCATTTACAAACATCTGCTTTGTGTTTTCCAGTATGGGAAGAAAATTAAACAAATAAAGCAAGTAATGTACCCAGACCATGCTGAAAATAGCACGAGATGCTGAGCAGACTGTCTGATTAAAATACAGGAGCTCCATCCCAGCTTGTGACAGACAAGACCATATCTATCCCTATGAAAAATAATCAGATCTCATTATATTTAGCACTCCGTACTTGAAAAAGTATAAAGGGACTAAACGCCACAATAAATAAAGACATCACTAAAATATTAGTGGTTGCCTTTTTTTTTTTTGCTGCACTTTTCAAATATAAACTACACAGGCAGAACAGAGCCAGAGACCACTCCCTAATTCCTAGTGGACATATTGATCAATTAAAATGACGTGTCTGGTCTTTTCTTTCCTTCTAATAGCAAGCAGCTGAAAGACCAAATCTTTTAAACATGCATAAACAATTAACAGTGTTATATACCATCTAGTAAGATTAAGTTAAAGCAAAAAAATCACCCTGGCCTCCAAAAGCTAGACATCATTACAAAAATAAACAAATATTGGATATTGTAAAGAGTTGCTAAATATCACAGGAATGTTTCTAACCATTTTACTAAACATGAAAGATACACATTTTCTTCCCATCTTAAAAGGTGGAAGCCTTTATAATTATTTATATTCTTAATTTATGAATAGCAAATGCCCTCAGAATGTCTGGATCTTTGGCTGCACCTTTTACTGCAGTTGCAGAAAAAAAAAAAAAAAAAAAAAAGACTTGCTTTCCTTCCATTAATAGATCTGAAATTTACTAAACTCTTATTAAAGATGGAAAGACAAACAGTAGGAAAGCTAATAGCTACTGCACTTTCAAAACACCTGGTTATTGTTTGACAATCATATCAACATTTTGCTTTTTTAAGTATACTAACAGAAATAGGATAGTAGTGAACCATGTTTTAAATCAATACTGTGCCAGTTGCCAGCACTGATACATGAAGTATTTTCTAGACTATTTTGCTAATGGAAGGCCACTGGAAATAAATATGTGATATTTGTGGTATCAAAAGATAGCAGGTTAAGAGGAGAGCTACACATACAATAAATACTTAAATAAAGAGACAGGGAAAAGAACAAGCTACCTTTATGGCATTAAAACTGAAAACAGCTATTCTTTCCATTTAAGCCTATCAGCCTGTAACAACTTCAATTGGATTGTGAAATTAAAATACATTCTCTTCAGACCTTCAGTGTAACATTGCAAATTCAAGGACAAGTCTAAATATTCAGACCGAGTGCGTTTTCTGTAGGCCTTTGTCTTAGCCTGTCTGCCTGAAAAATAATATTTAGGCATGCAGCATCTTTTCTCGGCATGATTTTCACAAGGCAAAACCCACACATTCTCATATTAGGAAAACCTCATAAAACAGGAAAAATAATGGTGCAATTAAGACCAGCGCAGCATTTTGCACTTACCGTGTCCTGTTCAAATCATCCTCTTTTGATGTTTACGGCACATCTGTAGGATGCAATACTAGGAGGTGCCTTGTGTGACCTGCTGCATGATGCTGTGACATCAGTTCAGATGATGCAGCTCATTATGGGAAAGACTGCTGTTGCTATGGCAACCGGGATGTGAGACGAATCCTTACTGCATTTCCAGGGGAGCCCGAGACAATACGGAAGCCCTTTAAAGAAACAGACAAAATGCAAACAGGCTGTTAAAGTACTGTGCCACGGATCTGGGAGTCCATGTTCAAGTACACGCCTTTTATCAAGCAACGTTTTTGACAAATTATTCCAGCATGGTGACACCAAATCAAGATGTGCAAGCTACACGTGATTCTCATATTTAAAACTTAATACTGTATTATCAATTCAGGCACAAATTTTACAAGTCAAATTTCTTTATTTTAAATAAGGCTCTTAAATGATAAAGTCAGTAGTTTGATTTTAACACCAGAGCTGTACAGACGATTGCTATTTTACAGTATTTTAAGAAGCGTGCATCTTCCCCCTGCCCCACCCTGCTCCTACATCCAATCTGTCATCTTAAAAAAAAAAGATCCCGTTGCCAAGGAAAAAAGCACCCCGTACTTCAAAGCGATCACATTTTGCACTGTTGGGTGAATGACAATGAGTTTAAAAAAAAAAAAAAAAAGGCTTTTTATTCACAAGAGTGTGAAGAAGTTTCTAGCCAACCAAGTAAAAATCTCCTTATCATTTTTCTACTGGAGGGCGACCCACACTCCCATCTGCATGCTGAGTAGCTGGGCTTTCATCTGCCCATCAGGCAGACAGCCCATAGGAGACTGAAAGCTGTGGGCAAGCTGGGTGCCCAGCAAGGCTCTGCTGCATCCCCACCTGCCAGGCACAGTAGGGTGGCCACCACAGGGACAGAGACACCTTCTACCCTGCTCAGGGCCTGAGGTGGGAGGCTGAGCCCATTGGTCTTGCCTCCAGAGGCAGCAACCCACACTTGTCCCCCCTCTGTAGAGGTGCTAAGAGGAGGAAAGGCTGTGAGCATTAAGAATAGCTGTCTGGAAATTAAAATGCACGACCGAAGAAGAACCAGCACAGGTTTTGGCTACTCGCCAGTTCTACTTGGATGAGAAAAGTTTCTGGCAAAAACTCCTCTCTCAAGCCATGACAATCCCTTCTACATGGTCAGAAAAGTGCACAAAAGGCTGGACACCACGCACCCGATATGCTGAGGCCCAGAGCGACACAAGAGCCAAATCTGACCCAAGAAGCCTCAATGTCCTGAAAGTGGCTAATAAATACTGCTGGCACTGACTGAAGCACATAACATCATTAAACTTCGGTCTATAAACAAATTTCTTTTCAATCTTTGATTTCAGAGGAAACCATTTGAAGTAATTATATCCTCTTCCCTCTGACCCACTTTGAAAGAAAAGATAGCATTCAAATCTTTTGATTAATGGTTGAATTCAAAGCTTCTCCACAAAACAAGGAAATATCTCAACCTAAGTAGCACCAAATCTCTTCACCCTGTATGTTCCCATTTTTACACTCTTAACATTAATCCTATGCCAGTACAAACACAAGAAATAAAGCTCTCAATTCAACTCCATTACAAATTGCATCTACTAACCCATAATAAAGTTTTACTCACAAAAGAGTGATAGCTGATTTATTTCTAGATTGTTTTTAAGAGCTTTCTTAAGTCCCTTAGGCTATAACCCACAGTTTAGCAGAGGACAACACTACTGAAATATGATTTAGGCTAGATTGACATGAAAGTTAGGGGATGTCATTAAAACTTTATAAAGTTTACAGTTCACTGAATGTTATGCTGTCCAAATAAATGGCAGCTTCCTGAAACTCACATAAAGGAACCATTTCTCCTTCACCGATTGCTTGTTGGCACAATTTTTATTACTTTTACTGCTATGGGAGCACCAAATGGGACCAGCGAGCTTTTGTTTATTCTTGAGAAAAATGACAAAAAATCAGGATCATCATTGCAGCAAGCCAGGAGTAATAATCCAGTTGGCATAGCAGCCATGGCTCTCGTGTGGCAAGGAGGGGGTCAGGCAGCAGCAGCAAGGGAATGTCAGAATCGCTCTACCCAGGCTTCTGCCACTGCAAACTGCCCAAGCCTGTGCATTCACAGATGCAAATGGTAATACAGAAATGGAGGCAAAATTATAGTGATTTTCCTGACTTTTGACTGTTTGGCATTCTTTACATGTCAGCCTGTTCTGCTGTGGGTTGTTTATTTTTTTTCCCCTCTCAAAAAACATCCACAGTGAGCCATGGCAGTGTCAGACTGTGCAATACAGTCATGCCAAGAAGGCCCCAAGCAGAGCACAAAGCAAGGATTTTCTGCATAGGTGCTATGAATAGTACTAGTATGACTTTATGTTAAGGACAGGAACCACTACATGCTAGAAAGGAATTTCTACCTTGCAAGTACCACATGTAAGGCCCACAAGCTTTGCAACCTCTTAGTTGCTTCATTTCCCATTTTGTAAGGGCTGAGAATCTAGAGGGAGAGAGCTGGGCCTAACAGCTCCAGCTGACTTTTTTTTTTTTGTAAAGGGAAAAAAGTGAAGACTATTTTAAAAAACATGTGCAGTTACTGACCCAACCTAGGATGGACATCTCTTAAGTCTAAGCTTTAAAATTGCTTTCCCTTCCTTCTTCAGGTTTGCTGAAACAGGAGATGGGGAGAACCCAACCCATCCAACCACCCCACAAACACCATCATCATTTGATGCATCACCACTAGGTTTTCAAGCCAAAAGCTGTGACTTTTTATAACAAAGTAGGAATATTTTGTTCTACTTTTCATTAATCACATTCTTCCTCTCCAGCACAAGCTTCAATGTTTTACTATCGTCTCCCCTGCAATCTTCTGATTTGAAGGGCAGAAGTTTTATTGATTTTGATCTGAAAAAGAAAAATTCCATCTACTACTGCCATTTTTTCCCCCTTACTATCAATTTATGAGGATAACAATGTGTAGCACAATCCACATAAGTTTTCAATAAGCAAGACTCCACCCTATAAGTAGTCAGTGCCTTAATTTGACAAAGTTCTGTTTCCTCTCAATAAGACCAGTAATAAACCAGGGCCAAACCCCACTACAATTTATTTTCCATTTAACTACATTCAAGAAAACGAATTAAGGGAAAACTCACAAACACAGCTAAACAAAGTGAAATGCCATTGCAGACCTTTTCTCTGCAAAAATCCAGATGTTTCCTTCTGGGGCTCCTACCCCCCCCCCAAACACCAGGAAATGGCCGCTTACCATTTACCCGCTACCCTACCCAGATAGCCAAGAGAAGCACATTGAAGTACCTAAGGAAATGAGAACTGCATATTCTTGAATTACATGCCAGACAAGCCAGAGGCAGGCTCTAAATTAAAATAAATATATAAATAAATCAGAAAAAGCAAAACCATAATTACTGAATGCTGATGCACAACAGATCAGTAAATGTATAACAATACTCCAAGGAAGCCATCATTCTCATTCAGGAAGATTTTGCAATCCAGTTCAAGAGCTTATCTCCCAGATTCTATATGTGGTTTGCCTTAACACAAACAGCTATATATCACAGTTCCCACTCCACCAGACTACCAGAAGAGTAGAGGTCATATACATTGACAATAACTCTACCCCTCTCCTCCAAAGGAAAGACATATAAATTTAAGTCTTATTGAATCCGCTGAATTGACTCCATTAACTGAACATTACATTGCAAATATTAATGAGAGATGTGCAGCCTGCCTTAACTAAACTCAATAAGCACACACCTACCTAGCACTGTAGGTAAGGGATGCATTCTGCTCTGTCACAAGGCCATCCAGTTGTTTTTTGTTGCTCCATTCAGAGAGAGATGTGCGAGATCCACTGTTCTGCTGTGCCTGGCATTGAGCAGAACAAACAGCAGTGTTCCCACAACTACACAGCTGGCACGCACCAGCCAGGACCACAGACGTTTCTCCCAGGTTGGAGCTCTTCGTTCATACAGTCAGCATCCAGGGAAGTCCTTATTTACAAGATGCGTATTTCACACTGGTTACCATGGCCTAAAGGGGAATAGGGTCACTGGTTTTCTATCTGGGCATTGGGCTCCACAGAGGTAATGGGATTAAAAGGCTGAAGAGCCTGTTTGTTCTCTGTAAGTGGGGCCGCTTTGCATTACCTTTTTGAAGGTTAGTAGCTTTGAAGGTGACGGTGTTTCTGCTTCTTCTTTCTCAAGAACACGAACACATCCAGTACAAACACCTGGTACTCTATCCAGAAACAACTTCACAAATTAGGAAAAAAAAAGGAGTCAAGAGCATATAATAAACACAGACAATAGTAATGCTGCAAACCGGACAGTTTAATTCATCCCTTGTCTACATCCACATGGTAAAATAAAGATCTTTTCACTCCATCTTACACTATATTTAAGACTCAATGTATTGTGCCAGAAAGCAAGGCAGCACCCCCATTCCCAACACACAGAAAGAGTACAGCAGGGATGCAAGTAACTTCTGCCAGCCACTAATGAGCTGATGTTCTTCAGATGGAGAAACAAGTTCCAGGTGTTGTGGTCTAGCTCTGGACCAAGTACCACAGTGCTGAAACACCTCAGGGCATAGAATATTGTATATTAGTAATAGACTTCAGTGTGTTCTGTTTTCCTTTGGTCTCATGCCTTCAGCCACCCAAGAAGTATATTATTAACGTGCCCAATGAGGTCTTCAGCTTATTAAAGTAACATTTATATGGAAAAATGAGTAAAAAGAGCTTGACAGTATTCTCTCAATGTTACTAAATACAACCTATCCGCAGTACAAAGACCAGTCACCTCTATTAAAACTTAAGCTTTCCCAAGTCAGTAAAGTTCAGAAGACTTCCAACTTGCATACCCTGTCATTTGCTATGATAGGCAGCACCAGAGGTCACAGTCATGCTTTCACCATTGCCACAGAAATAGCTGTTGATCAATATACCCCCTGCACATATATTCCCATGTCTCCTCTCCACTTATATAAGTCTGATCTGAAGTTAAGACCTGATCACTTCATATCTTGACTACTGAAAAATCCTCCACTCCAGACAGCATTCCCTTTCCATTTTCCCTTTTCCATTCAGGATATCAGCAATAAATTCATCCATCTCTGACTCATTTTACACTGAGCTTTAAAATTTGTAGTTTTTTCTTTTATTTGCACTTTAATCATTCTGAAAGACTTGGCACAGCTTTACCTTACTGCTCCTATAGAGTTGACTATGTTTTGCTCTGCCAATAACTTCATAACCTGTTCCCCCTAACTTCGCTTCCTTTCCCACACTCTCCTGCCAACAAGAAAATCACCAGTCGAAAAAAAAAAAAAAAAAATCAGTAATGAATCTTACCCTTCACTGAACTTCCAACAACATTGTCTTCCACACCTACTGACAAGCAAGGAAGGGGAAAAAAAAAAAAAAAAAAAAGGCAAGCTGATCACCATCACTGACAGGCTTATATACTACACTTGGCCCACGTATTTTTAAAACATCGAGTTTTCCTCCCCACCCTCCATCCCTCCTCTCCCAATCAATCCAAGACACTCTTCTCCACTTGCTTCACACATTCATTATGTATTGCATTTTAGGAACAACAGGCTAATGGCATAAATGCAGTACACAGAGTGAAGAATCCACATGAAAAGCCGAATAAGCATTTTGGCTCCATGCTGCTGTATTTCAATTGTTATTTGTTTTTGAATAGGCTAGTGTGAACCTAGCTTATATGTGCTTATGCCAGCTGCTGGTTTTGCATGCTTACACCAAACTTCTAGCCTAATCTAAAGCCATCACTTTCTGTATATATACACAGAGAGGCTAAAACATAAAATTCCTTTTCAGAATCTGAAGTCAACAGTCATTTAACAACAAAAATTCCTCTCTTAACAGAGACAATGCTTTCAAAAACACCTATTTACAACAAGGCTAGTTAAAAACCTAGTTCAGTATTCAATGAATTATGATTCAGAATTTAAAAACAGTATGGTGGCAAAAAAAGAAGTTTGTTTACTAGTGTAATGAATACAGAGTTAAGGATAAAAAAAAGAAAACATCAGGGAAAATACAGCAAGAAATACTAGGTAATTCCTAGTGATTAAAGGTTGCTGCAAGGTACTAAACCCATACATAGCAGAAGCATTTAGCACAAGTAGAAAATCCCTCATTATACTTTGAAGAAGTTAGTGTTATATGTCAGTTTGATAGCCACAGAGAACAAGAACTTTAGAGAAAATGCAGAATAGGCCCAACAGCACATTACAAACCCCACTCAGCTTATTATCACCTCATAAGTAGTTTGTGCTGGAAGCACTTTTTTTTTTATTCTAGTAAAATTTAAAAAAAAAAAAAATCACATTCCAGTCATCATCCCTTCTGCTGAAGTAACCTAGATGCTGGGAGACAACAAATCTGTCAATTTCTGTGCAAGGATTGAAACCACTGTTTTCAATTAAAAAAAGCTGTAGCCACTTTCTTTTTCTCCACTTTGGCCACTGGTGTCAAACACCAACCAGCTGCATTCACTGACTGACTAACAGGATGCAAATAAGGTGCCTGTGTCTAGACTAGAGGTGTATAAACAGCTCTCAAGACACACTATTACTTTGGGAGTTCTGTGCAGAGATTTAGGAGCAGCATAGAAGCTGTGGAAGAAACCTCACCAAACTTAACAAATTACTTGCTCTGTATTATAAACAATAACTACTTATGCTTACAATCCAAAGACAAATACACTTAGTTATATTACTATTACAGCTAGAATTTCTTGTTACAGACTTGCTTATTCAGAACCCCTCCTATGTGGATGCATGTTTGTCTTGATATGTGTTATTTTGTATACTGAAAATAGTAATTATTCTGATTACTTTTAAATTAGATTTTATATTACAACACTCCTCACATCACAATAAGCATCAACCACCAATAACTAACAGATACCCTTCATCCGTCAGAGTTTGAATACTATTTATGTGACTGCCTCTCTACATGCAGGAGATGGCTGTGGTAATAGTCAGTCTACAAAAATGTTTTAGTCTTAATAAATAATAACCATCAAGTAACTAGAATGTTATCACCCTGACTTGCACATGCCATAGGCTTAATTCTCCAGCAAATTTGGGATAGCACTGCTCTGAAAACAAGGTCCCTAGGTTAAAATTGCCCGTTGGATCTAAGCCTGTCACTTGCTTACTACTTACATGAACTCTGGAAGTATTCTTAAGCACACATGCAAAAAAAAAAAAATCCACTAATGATTGAAGATCTGCATATTTTCCCTAGCACCTACGCAATAAAGCACAGCAGACATTTAACAAGCAGTGCAATTCACCATAACATAAGCTTACAAATCATACTCTGCTTCCCTCTAGCCTATCCAATGAACAGGGCAGCTTTAAAATATACCCTCAAGATAGAGCCAAACACAAATAACTTTATTTTGAAATTGATTATTTCCATAGCACATCAAGTGCATGGAGCAAAGCATACGCAATGATATGGACAGCCAGGTTTGGCAGTAAGATCACAAGTAGTTTCTTTCAGCTTTAAAGAGATCTGGCATGCAGTCTTATCTGTCTGTAGGAGAGGATGGCAGACACCATGCTTTAGCTACCTTCCTACTTTACTAGTAGTATAAATGAACATCAAATGAGGTGGTTTTTTTGACTCTGAGGATTAGTGAAATTGGTAATTACAACAGTAAGAGGAAACAGTTACTGGAAAAAGAGAGGAAGACTTCAGGTAGAGAATTCCTAAACAATTCCCACACGGCCCTCTGGTACCCCCAAAATATACACTGTTGGTCATTTAAAGCTCTGACAGAGTAAGAAATAGCATTACGTGGGAACAAAGAGATCTCCCTGCCTACTCATCAGGATTAGAAGCACAACTGTGAAAACAAGTACTTCCCCAACACAGCTTAACTCCCCTCATCACCTCCTTCTCTCACCTCCTTCCAGGAGCTGCAAGGAGTTTTTCTGCCACAGCAGCTACCTACAAACTATCAGCCTCGACTATGTCTCTGTGGAGCAGCTGCACCAGAAAAACTCTCTTCTGCTTTAACCTTCCCACCCCGCTTGTGCTGAAAAAAAACTTCAACAGGCTGATTTAGCTGCTACCATAAACCCTGACACAGAGACAAGCAACAAGGAGTACAGCACAGCTATTGCTGGAATTAGTTGATCCTTAAGGTCCCTCACAACCCAAACCAATCTCTGACTCTGTAACTCTACTGTCAGAGAAACACTAAGGAGGGTGCAAAACACATGACAGAGAAAAGCTCCAAAGTCAGAGAAGAAAAGGAGGTCAACCATGAAAGGAAAAGGTTAATTTCTGCCTCAAAAGCCCCAGAACAGGGCCTGCACCCAAT
This sequence comes from Aythya fuligula, assembly GCF_009819795.1. NCBI lineage: Eukaryota > Metazoa > Chordata > Aves > Anseriformes > Anatidae > Aythya > Aythya fuligula. The sequence goes on along the minus strand of NC_045563.1, from coordinate 44,367,571 downwards.
CCAACTAGAGAAGAGGACAGAAACAAGCAAAATTATCAAGTTACCAAAACCCCAGTTTAAAACAAACAACCAAACACACAAACAAACAAAAAAACTGACCTGCTGTCCCACACATACCCTCTCCACCAGCTGCTGCTGAAATGACCGAGACCTGAGCCCATAAGGGGACAACTGATCCCACCTGTGGACCCTCCCTCCTTCTCCTCAGCTTTAACCCCAGCACTGGGGCTCTGGCCCTGGACAAACAGGTGCTCAGGGTGGGCCAGGGCAAATACGTGTTTGCTTTTTTTTTTTTTTTCTTCTTTTTACCAGTATGGCAGCTCTATCAAGGCACCAAATCTAATCTTTGGCTCTATAGTACAACTGACGTAGATTTGCTGCTGGAGGGTGGCCTCAGCTATGTGTGCTGAATAAGTTTGGTGATCTACAGGCAATGCTCTGGCTGTATTTTACCTGAGCAGAAGCCCCTTCAAAGTGGTGAAGTTGTTGGGAGTTTAAGAAAAAAAGGTCAAAGCCATAACAAGGTACAGAGACTGCGTGGCTCTCTGATTTTTACAGGTGTTTTCTTTAAAGGGTTAAGGAATTAGGTGTGCTTACAGAACTATGTGAAACAACTTCATCAAATCTCAGCCGCAAAGCTGATGTAGCTGTCCTTTCGTATTGCCAACCAGCCAATGCATATATCCAAATCATACAAACTGAGGGAGCTGCCATGAGAACAGTAGGTACAACGTAGTTTTTATCCCTGTAGGGCCAGCGAAGCAAAACGTTGCCCTAAGGTGACAGAGCTGAGACCTAAAAATGTAAGTGCTGGCTCAGATGGGGACACAGGGCCTGGGAGTGCTGACAGCCACACTCAATCCTGTAGCCTCGCTGCGGGACCCCACGACAACCAGATGTAGTCCTGCCTTCAGCAGAATCTCCTGCAATGCTGCTGTGGTAAATGTCAGGTCTGCAGCACCAGCTGCTTTGCCCCACAGCTCCACTCTCACCAGGAGGCAGGATCCTCTGGTGCAGGCATGGCCGTCGAGGCTGGGCCATGAGACCCTGTAGGGTCCCTGCAGTGTGCCTTCACTAGTCACAGACCTGGGAGCAGCTGGCTCTGCACCAGCCTTATTAGCTCTGTGGTGCATTAGAGAGATAGGCTGCATAGCCTCAAAATCTGGATCTCCCTGAAGACTGTAAAGCTGCATTCACACGGCACAGCATCTGATCTAATAAAGACCTGAGCTGACTCTGCAGTATTACTTCTTCCCCTCCCAGTCGTATAACAAAATCATCTCTCTCCCTATGGCACAGCCCGTCTCCCCACCCCCCTCCTTTGCTTGCATCCTCCCCTAACAATTAACCTTTAACACTCAACCTCTATATACTCTGTTATCAAAATCTTTCAAAACCATAATTCACATATGTTGGTAGAACATTTCAGATGTTGCTGACCACAGTCTGTAGACTGCATCTTCACTTGATCTGGCTGAGCTTCCACTGCCCTCAGTACTGCAAGGCTGATGTTGTCCCTTCACAGGCCTTCTAGGTGTCTGGCCCCTGCCCTACACTGGGAAGGAATGGGCATTTATGCTTGGATGGCAAATAGAAAAGGGATCTTATGGGTTCAAGACTGGATTCTACAGTTTTCCATATAAAATTCTTCAAATGCAGCTGAGCATTTGTTCATTTTTCACCAAAAAAGATAAATCTTAATCCTTCCTCCCAAGTCCCTTCTTAACTTTCCAGCAGCACAGTTCCACCTCTTCCCTCACACTAATGAAACTTGTCAGATAATTTCATCAGCCCATTTAACTCACTAGCTCAGCAGAAAATGTTCAAATTTCAGCTAGATTTATCTTCTGCTAAATTAGTAAAATAAATTGACTGAGTGTAAACAGTTGAGTCTGTGCCACTCCTACTTTTAGGAGAAGCAAACTAACAGATGGTCTCACCTCTCTCTCGAAACTGCATATTTCTCTAGCATATTTTTTGTGGGCATGAAGGGGAAGGGTTCATACCATGGTGACACAGAGTGCTAGATGCTGGAACCAGGGCTTGGGGAGAGAAGACCGCCTGACACTGCCTTCCTTGCAGTTTTAGAACACCTGTATGTACTGATCGACAGATGTGCTTGTTCTGCCCCATCACCCATGTTGTTTATACTTCCAATTGATCAGCATCATCAGAATATATACTTCTCTGTCCTCTGTGTCCTTTTTTTTTTTTTTTTTTTTTTTTTTTTTTTCATATTTTGCTTGGATTAGGTTTATCATTCTTGTGGGTTTTGTGAAATACTTCTCTATCCCCCACAATCGTATAACAACAGATGTATCTGTTCAATTTAGACCATATTTTTGGCAAACTAGAGGATGCCATCTCATTCCCTGTATAAAATAGGTCAAGTTTACCTAGCACACTGTTACTCCATCCTCTTTTATTCTCATTCAATAGCCATAGGCCTTATGCATTATATGAATTCAAAAGACAGAATGGTTATATTTCCTTGTGAACTTTTCTATGATACTTGTCACCAGAGTACCCATAAGCTTCACAAAACCAAGCTAATTCATGCTCACAAAACCCCGCTAATGGGAGAGGTTTTAAACTCTCTTTAAGGAAGATAAACAAAAGCACAAAAAGATTAAAAATAAAAGTCTGATGGATTTTTTGTGTCTGATCTAAGATTTGACTTTTTGAGAACACATGGCTTTCTATACCATGTTTTCTATTCAAAGCACAGCTGCTGTTGATTTCAGTTTCAGCTGTGAGCATTCAGCAAGCCATTCGCAGGGTGTCATGTCAGGCCCAAAGAAAACAAGGAAACAACTATTGATGTGACAAAGTTTAGTTTAAATAAATTGGCCAAAATCATACAGAAGCTCTGTGGCAGAGGCACAAGCAAGAACTCAATGGACTAAATTATGAGCTTTTTAAAAAACCTTCTTGTCTTCATTGGCTGAATGATTTCAAACACAGAGGAGCAAAGGGAGGCAGAAATCTTCTGTCCTTTATTGCTTTCACTCCTTTGTCAGGAATCCTTCCTGGGCACTGAATAAGACAGGCATTTGTGGTGGGGGGGGGGATAACAGATGAGCATTATAATTACAGACTGCATTAGAAAGCACTCATACAATAGGTTCAGTTAAATATTTTTTTTTTATTGTTACTTACCTTAGCCAACTCAGGCAGTCATGTGACTAACAGTGACCCCGAGAATGGTTTTGTTGTTGTTGTTGTTGGTTTTTTTTGTGTGTTTTGTTGTTGTTGTTGTTTTGTTTTCTAAATAGTACGTGTAATTTTATGTGTTAAATCCTACGTGGGGTAGATTCATATCTCTGATTTAACTTAAAATAAAAGGCCTATATTATGTACAATAGAGGTAGCAAAATGACAGTTTAACTGAGGTACATGCATGGAATGCACAAGCCAAGGCTGAAGAGCAGACCCAGGTACTGTCTGGCCGTGAAGTAAGGCTCAATTCTAATGCTGTGAACAGGCAGATAACTGACTTACAATATAAGTGATTTTTCTTTGGTAATCTTTGGAGCATAAATACACAATAAATCAGAATACATTTTCATAGGACAAATATTAAGCAATAAACGTATAGAATTACTGGCTGCCAGCAGACAAAAAGAGCAATTAATCACTTTTCTAATGCAAGGTTAGCTAATACATAGCTGGGAATCTCAGAATCTCAGTGCATTGAGAGTTATAAAGCTGTGCAGAATTTGTGCTTCTACTTAAAGCTATCACTTATGAATGTATTTCTCAGATTAAAAAAAAAAAAAAAAAAAGATAATTATCAGCTTTTGATTAAAACAAAATCTGAATTTTACATGCTTCCTGGAAATTTCTATCAAAAAAAAAAAAAGTTTTAGTTTAATTTATTATTCTCTGTACAAATTATTCTTCTGGCTAAAAGCAATATTTATTTTATTATACCTAGATGTAAAAGAAAAGAACAATCAGTTATATATGTCAATTTCTACAATACAGGAATACTTGAAAATACAAAAAAAAAAAAAAAAAAAGGCTGTGAAAGCATTAAACGAGAACATGAAACATGACAGCCCAGCCACAATGTCTGCACACCTGCCTCTTCACGATGAAAGTGATCTAAAAAAAGAAGGGGGGGAAACAGCAAGACAAGGCTGTGCTGCAGCATGGTCCCTTGCATGGCTGTTTCACCAGGAGCTGAGGGCAAGCACAATGAGCGACTGGCTCTCCAGCATGCTGTGGGCATGCCACTGGTGTCAGCAGCAAGGCATCGTACAAGTAATATAGCTTTATTTCTCCAAAGGACTGAGTTCACTTTAACGAAAAACAACAAATGCCTTTATCCTTCAGTCAGCAAAATATCTGCAGGCTTTAATCCCTGTCGAGTCTTTTTGCATTATGACTTTAAGATAAAGCGTTACTTACCTGTCCACAGGCACAGCTACAGATTTAATCCACTCAGACATTATTTTGTGACTCAGTTATTCCCAAGTTTTGGCATCTTGATAAATGCCATCTTGGCCTGGACAAAACTGTCTTTTTAATGACTGTCACATTGACTGTATGCCTTTTTGTATGCCTTTCTTTTCTCACAGGTCTAAGTGGTTAGCTTAAATTTCAGTTCCTTTCCTAAGCCATCCCCACCACACCACCACCTTTGCTTATCCATTTCCATATAATCCTCAGGTGCAAAACTGTACAGCCATTAATAAATTCCATGACAGATTTCTTAATAACACTCATTTTTTACCAAAGCTCCTCATAAGCATCTGAAAAAACTTTATTTGCAATTAAAAAAAAAAAAATCTTCTTAAACGTCTCTTTTATTTATTCTAGGTATTCTGCAGTTCATAATGCAGAGGTATCAAGGTACCACCAGCCCATCACACTGATCAGTAATAGAGCTGAGGGTGGACATTTTTTCATTAGACCAGCTCACAGAGCTGGAAAATTAAACATTAGTCCTTCTTCATAAACAGAAGCAAAGAGTTTTAAAGATATGTACAATCTGAGAATAAATGCTTTCAAAAATCAGAGTTCAATATCTGAGAGAAAATTGAGCTGGTAGTTGTGAAGTGAAAAAGGGTGCTGGAGAGAGAAGTAATACAGTGGTTCTCTCCAATAGGCAAGAGAAAGATGGATAAATTATCATATATGGGACAAGAGGGAATAGCTGATGGCATGGAATGAAAATAAAACATAAAACTATGTAACTTTTGAGTTCATGTTTTGAGTAAAGTTTTAAACTCTACTTACAAGATTTATCTACAACAGACATTTTTAGGGCTCCCTGAGAGGACAGAGATGGAGGAATCACCTTAAGACATTTTTCTCCTGCTGAGAAATGAGTGTTCATCTCTTTTATTGATTGTCTCCTTTAATGATTGTGAGTTTATTCTGGAGCAATATGGCTATTTAAATTACCCTCCACTGTTTTCATGAGGGCATTTTGTACCAGGATGAAATGCATTTAATTCTGGGAAGTTCATGTGTATCATCAATAGGTTTTAATGTCTCTGCCTGGAAGACACTTAGGTGTCATTTGTGGGGAGGTATTTATTGCTTTTTGATCATTATATTATGCTCTGTAGTCCAAGATTGTTCTGCAGCATAGGTCACAATTATTTTGTTAATTTTGAGTGCAATGTTATTGAAATCTAGGCTGAACTAGTATGTGACAAGAGGAGCAGATTATCAGTGGGATTCTTCCTCTCAAGTTTAAGTTGGCATGTATTGAGTGTAGCAGCTGAATTTCTTAAAGAGCACTTTTTTTTTTTTTTTTTTTTTTTTCTGTCTGTATGGCAACTTCAAAACCAGGTTTTTTCACCCATGGCAAGAACTCTGTGGCAGCATAACCACTGAACAAGTAAGCAACAGTAACACTTCTTTGTGATGATGGTTCATTTATTAGTCATGTCTCTCTAAACCAGTTACAGTAAGCTATTTAATGCTAGATAGTGATATCCCCTCCCCCATTTTATGTAATTTAATATACATAATGGAGTTCTGGAATGTCTTGTATTTGAAACATAGGGGTATTGCTACCTAAAAATCAAGAACATCATATGGGGTGTTTTGTTTTGTTTTTTACAAAAGACTGGGGAGAAGCTCAGAAGCATGTACACTTGGACAAGATGTCCAGTATAGATAAGGATATAGAAATTATCTCTCAGACACCATGGCAGAATGCCATGAAGTCTTATCATAGATAAGGATAATCAGGATAACCTAGGAGGAACTTGGTGGTACACACAGTCAGTGGAACACCATGAAGCCTGCAAACTCAGCAGTAATGGTGGGAAAACAGCACACAAAGCTACAGAAAGCCTAGAACTGAGTTAGTCACAAGCTGACTACATCAATGAGTAACAGAATTCTACTGAGATAAAATCTCAGGGCTAAATGAGAAAAAAAAATATAGAAAAATGAGTTTATATTACAGCTGGGTACTAGGAGGCCTCTTGCAGGTACAAAGCACTGTAAATGGTCATTTTATTTCTCAAAATGGTGACACTGGATGAGATCAGAGAATCTCTGAAAGGCAAACTGAAAGACACTTCAATATATCCTCATGTAAAAATGGATATAATAGTGCAACAGAGATTTTTAGGCACAATTAATGATGCTTCATGGAGAACCTGGCTAGAGAGCCCCTCAGAAGAGTCACTTGGCTACACTGTGAGTAGCACATAGGACCTGTTTCAAAAAGTCATGATCAAAAGCTGTTCTGTAACAGCAACTGTAATGCTATAATGTACAAAAACACAATGTCCTTGCCAGAGGAATGGGAGAAGGAAAAAAAAAAAAAAAAAAAAAAAAAAAAAAAAAAAAGTGTCATAGATAGATCAACTTCAGAAAGTTACTACATAGATAGCTTCTTGAAAAGAATCTAAATAAGACATCTAAGAGTTAAATCTTCGTAAGCAAGTTGGAGACAACTTAAAGACACTTCTTTATAGGCACAGAAAAAAAACACATTGTCTTTCAAAAAAGGCTATGGAAGGGCAAAATGCCACTAAAGAGCAGGGTAAAGAAATTTTTAGTAGCAGGAAAGCATCAATGAAAAATCAAAAGCTACATCCAAACGAGGAATGTAGAAAAGACTATACAACAAAAATATTGAGGAGAAAAGTTTGCACAAGCTCAAAACCAAAATGTATTGTTATTCTTTTCTTCAACATAGCAGGAACAGAAAGCTAGTGAAGTGCCCTGTGAACCTAGTACATGACCTGGGTATGCAAGACGTATTGAGAAGCTAAGACCATAGTTAAAAGCTAAATCTATTTTTCACTTCTTTGGTCACTATGGAAAAGATACCAAAACTCTTTGCAGGGAAGTCACCAGATGTGTCTCAAACTGAAACATTGAGAAATTATTGTGGAACAAATAGGTAAAAGTTACAAAATCCCTACATATGAGACAGGATATTTTAAAAATGTCAATCATACTAGTGCAACTGGGAATGAAAGTGGGAAGAAAAATGATTGACTGTCATCCACCTTTTCCTAAATGCTAACTGCTTACTGGCTTTCATAAGAATGCAGGAGTATTTGATTTCTCAGATATTTAATGATATATATATTTTTTAAGAGTCTGCATTTCAGAGGGCACTATTTCAAATCTCTAGTAGAATCTGTAATATAACATGAGACTGCCAAAATTTTGCCTTTTCTTCTCCCATAGCTTCTACATCCTGAAGGTGTATGCAGCCACAGAGAAGATGGTGAAGGGACAAAGATTATATGTGTTTTCCTACCTGAAAACAGTTATTTGTTTGTTTTTAGCAGTAAGCTTTAAAATATTTTCAATAATAATGCAAAGAGCTAACCAGGATCAATAACACAGCATAATTAAACAAACAACCCTCTCATAAGCTAGACTTTCCTATAAAACTTTACAGTTTCTCTGAAGCATAGATACAGGGTTATGTATTTCTTGCATAGTGCATGAGAGACATTTTTTTGTAAACTGAAAAGAGATACGAATTCATAGATTCCATATCCTAGGGCAATTTGTAAAAATACTAAGGTTTCTACCTTTCGAAAATGTATATTCCAGACGTATTTTTCTAAGATGTAGAAATACCTGAACATTATCCACAGGGCCTTTTGGAAACTCAAAAACAGAACAGAGAATTATCCCAAGAATCCTCCAATAAATTTTATGCCAGAATTTTGAGAGAGAGATCCCAGAAATGCCTTTGGGCACATCACCAATATTATTTCCAGGCTAATTAAAGTTGTATGCTCTCTTCCAATGGGATGACTGATGTGGCAGGTTTAACCAGGTCTTGCCAGGAAAATAAAAATATGTGCCTATTTCAATGAATCATCTCCTTTTGGCAATATGCACAGTAAATTGTACTTAGTCACCATCCAAATTTTCACAAAAGCAACAGGTATGCATAAGACCATGTAAGTTTTGAACCTCCAAATTGTTGTCTTATACAGTGTGAATTTCCACTCCATCCATCTTTTCCTTGGCAACTCTTTCTCTGAAATTATTAACACTAGTATTCCTCTCTCTTTTTGCCTCCTTTGCCTTCTTTTCTGAAGTGACCAAAATGTCAAAAATTCCATAATATTAGGTGTGTTGACAAATCTTAGTGCAAGGCAAGAACAGGCATGCATATTACACTGGCAGAAGATGCAACTCCACTGTGAAAGATGAGAACTGAATCCTTCTCTTCTACTGGGTCGTGGCCCCTTGAGGTTTTATAGCTCACGGCTGTAGAGGAGAGGTGAATCACAGAAATTTTGGTTGGAAGGAACCTCTGGAAGTCTTTGTTTCAACCTGTGGCTTGAATAATGTTGGGCTGTTGCCAACAAAAGATCAGGGCAGCCGCAGCTTTGTCTAGCCATGTCATGAAAACCTCCAGGGGTGGAGCTTCCACAGCCTCTGCGTTAACTGGCTCCTGTGCTACTCTACCCTCCTCATGAAGATGTTGAAGGTTTATTTTGGGGTTTTGGTGGTGTTTGTTGTTGTTGGTTTTGTTTTTGTCTGGATGGGAGTGGAAAGTAGGAAAATGACAAGATATCATAAAAATATATGTGCACTAAATATGCCGCATATGCTAATGGCAACATCACAGTCTCTCTCTGACTTCAGGGGAGCTAAAAAATAGCAGTGGGAACTTACAACAGGCAAGAGTGTATGAATTACCAGCGCCACAATGGAATAGTGAAAAGCAACTTGGTAGCTAATAGAGGGAGGAAGGATTGAAATTTCCTTTCTACTGTTCTTGTAAAGCTGTCTGTGTAAAAGCGGAACAAGTTTGTGTCTAAATTCACTATAATTTCAAATATTTTTCCTCTTCTCCTCTTTTCTTTTTTAGATTTGAAACCAATCTGACAAGCAAGTCTCCCCAGACGCTGCTCCCTGAGCCTGGGACACCAGACGCATCAGCCTGAATCATGCTGCCTCCAGCCCTCTGAGTATTTCCTGCTTCTGAGAGAGAGCAGCTACGTTCTGACAGCTTCAATGGGAGGTGTCAGCCTGTTTCCAGAGCTTTCAAAAGACATTCTGTCATTCCATGAATGATATCATTGTGTGGAACCTCTGAGATAATGAGACTATGATCATCATCCCACAACACCGTTTGGCTCAAAGACAGGGAAACATATGGACATTCCCTCTACACAGATTTTGCAGGGGAACATAGGGAAAATCCTACTGTCTGCAAAAGACATTTCTTAGCTTCATTTGCAACAGCCTGAATGCTATTAACAGTGGACAAGATGGAACTGGTTGGCAACAGATTGCACATCTCAACACAGAGTTTCGCTCTGTTTAAGCTTTTGCATAGAAGCGTGAAGGAGGTGAAGTCACCACAGGATGTGAAACACGCTAACACTTACTAAGGACATTACACTGAAATAGTTGCAATGAAACCATCTCACATTCATTGAAAGGCTAATTTTTCCCCTTCTTGCCATATTGAATGAGACTATCAGATCACTTGAGTCTGGGTTTTAGCCTATTCAGATAAAATGACTCACCTATAGACTACCACTCTACAGCAGATCATGATAATTATTTGGATGAAATTGGTCTGCAACAAAAAAAATAAGCTCCCAAGTCCTACAGTGAAGATAAACTGGGCCATTTAGAATCTTACATGTCATGGATAATTCTTTATTCTTGAACTTTTAATTTGCAAAATAGCAGTTAGGACCTAGCAGAAATTCTGCCAAATTCTGACACTGAGCTTCAACCACCACTTTGTCTCACTTTTCAGAATACCTCTTCTGAGTTGTTCTGTGAAACAGGTTTTATTTTTACACACTTATCAAAAGGTTTTATTCAGTAGCTACTACTTCATTTGGTTCAGCCACTGCCTTTCAGACCCAATCACAGCTCTTCATAGAAACTACACAGGGAAAACAATAAAACCCAAACCTCACTGTTTTCTTTCAAGGAGGGATGTCTCGCCCTCTGAAGAAAAGAAGTGAAGGTAATACAAAAGACTAAAACATTTTATACTTTACCACAGGATTGCTCTACATATGGTATATATTAAAATTCTCAGAGTTTGCATATCATATGTCATAAGAGAGCAATAAATTTCCTTAACTGGCTGAAGTGTGAATTTTGAGAGAATGGAATTTTTTTTGGTAGGTGTTTAAATGTAATATAGAATTTATTTTTCATGTTAAAAGGCCACATGCTCTGAGGCAAATTCCTTAAATGAAGAGATAATAATGTAAAACCTTTTTAGCATCCAGCATTTCTAGTCTGAGCAGGGAGAGTTCAGCAGGTTTTTAAATAAAGTATTTTGAATTGTATATGTGAAAATGTGTGGAGAAATCATTTCCCTACTACTTGCATTGCTCATTCAACAGGGAAATATTTTTAATGTATATGAAACACAGGCTGTAGCCCACCTAGCTGCCTACACTAACATGATGGAAAGCCAGCAAATACAACCTCTGTGATACTGCATTGCAGCACTTTATTTAACTCCCCTAATCAAAATATTCTGCTCAGGGTTTTAGATGCACTTGGATCTCTGAAGGATCTGGACACATTCCAGTGTAAACTTTTTTTTTTTTCTTTTATAGCAACATAACAGGAAGGAGTAAACAGACAAAACAGAGAATAACTTTCCTGCTGTGAATTTGCAAAGTATTTCTTAAGTATTAGGCCCCATCCTGCACAGTATGTAATTAAGAGTCAACTCTGTTGATACATCAGATGTCTAGTTCCCAATGATATTCTGTTTATTTACACAGGCAAAACACATTTTTTTCCCCTGGTGGCATAGGCACTGAAGGCCTGTGGAGGTACACAGTATACCTCCATAGCAGCCTTCCTTCTTTGTAAAATTATCTCAGCCTGAAGCAGCTGAATTTTGAGTGTAGTTTTAAGGAGTGAAAAACAGATATTTTTCTTTCTTAAGCACAGATATCTGTCTTGATAACATCATCTATGCAGAACTACCCTGAACCTCAGCTCTTGTATTTATACCTCAAGGGAAGGAGAGATTTCAGAGCTGATAAAAGTTGTTACAGGCTAGAGAGCCATAACATAAGCTAGACCCTCCAGGGAGTGGGAATTGCCTTCTTCTCAGTTATAAGACCTTTTGTGTCTGCTTCCCTCGTACAGCCCCCTTCAAAGCTCCTTGCAATTAACTTACCAGGGTTCAGCTAACAGAATGAAATAGCATCCAGGTACTTACCACAGAACTAATCCTCAACAGAGCAGTGGAATAGATAAGGATGATAATTAACAGTCACAGCAATTAAAGCAATTTCATGTTGTGATATTCATTCTCAGCGGAAAGGAAAAATCGCATACATTTCTCCTGACTGACTGCCAAGATAGCTAACATGACTGAAAGATTTAATACAGAAACTTGGAACACAGAAAATCTGCCTACTCTGTTCTCTAAAGACAAAAACTGAGTGACATAGTCATCTAATCTGTGTTTTTTTCTGCTTTACTGCTTTGGCCTATATTGAGTTGAAAATATAAGACACAGCATGCAATTTTATTTTTATTTTCCAATATGATTATGTTCACAACTTGTATTTAACTACATGTTAAAACACAGGCAAAAGCTTGAGACTGTGTTCTTTGCTACATCTGGCAGTGAAATGTAAGAAGAAAGCCAAGTGAACTGAAAGAAAAACTGCCAAACTGAAAATGCTTTCCCCATAAACATTCCACAAAGTGTTGGTCACTTGCTACAGTTCTTGGAGGAAATCCCAGTAGATTTCTGTCACCCAGAGCTGTGAGAAGTCAGGGCACAGTGGAACTGGGAAAGGCATCTTTATGGGGATTGGAATTACACAGCTAATCGAAAATGGGATACAGATACTCTTACCACCAATATCTGTGCTGTATCTTTTGTTCTTATCAGGCAAAAAAGACAACAAATCAAAGAAAGATAAACTAATGCACAAGTTCTTTCTCTGAAGACCTACAGTGGGAAAGAAAGCCAAGCTAGCAAAGAAATCTTTCCTGTTTTTTTTTTTTTTTTTTTTTTTTTTTCTCTAAAGAGCATAATGCTGTCATTTAAAATTGTAAATTGTGTGTTTAAACTTAAAATAATTCAGAAACTCTAATAATTGATAATATAAATATACAATAATATAAATTCAATTAAAAAGAAATGTTCCACACTGTAATCCATAGATGCATTCATACTGAAGAATATAAATGTTTTGTAGAATTTGACTGAAATAAAAGACATCTGACTTTATTTGAGGACTTTAACGCACACTGTCTGCATAATCTTATACTTCAGAAAGTCATATATATTCTCATGCATACGAAGAATCTTACTCATGTCAATAGCCTCTTCTTTTAATATGCTTTTAAATGGGTTAAATCAGTCACAGATCTATGAATCTGCAGCATCAGTCATTCATTCCATACAACTCATCTCATTAGGTATATAACAGGTTAATGACACTTTTTGCCTTACATCCCCATTTCCCCACTCTTTATTTTGTTTAGAACAGCATATGACTGTTTTACATGTCCTAATGCATACCTAGCACAAAATGAACCCAAATTTGTTTAGCATGTGTTATTCTAATAGTAACACACACAACAAATATTCATAGTTTTCAGGAAAAGTTTCTGTTTGAATAATCTGTCTTCATAAAACACTCTAAATCAGAGGGGCTTTTTCTTTCCATTCCTTGTTCAAAGTGTTTGCATAATCAGCAAACATACAAAATGGAAGTGGGAGTGGACAAAATGGACCTTTTCCACTTCCTTGAAGCTCCAACACGTAGAAGAGGAAAACCTGGATTCTCTTCTGTACACAGCAGAGAAGGAAGAAGGAATATGCAAGAGACACTCCTCACCTGACTATCAAATGCCAGCATTCTTTAAGTAGGATTTCATCTACTGGCTTGGTGAAGATCTGTAATACACAGAGCTATGTACAGTATATAGCAAAGAATTTAAAGGTTTTGCATATGAGCAATAGGGAGCTTAAACATATTTCTGTAATGTCAGGAATGAAATAAATTATGCTTCCAGATGAAATTCATGTTAACCTGGTCACCCTTGGCAGAAATTTCCCTGTTTGGCAAATGTATAATTTCAGCACCTACATTCAGGCTGGATGCTAGGGGCTCAGCCAGGAACAGAGAACAGAAACAAATACCATTCAGTACTCACCAGCGTTCATCATGGCCAATGAATAGAGAGGCTGGTGCATCTCTTAACTGCATGTACTATGATTGACTTAGAGATCAGACAAGGTAACCTTTTTAAAATAAACTATAGAATCACAGACTGGTTTGGGTTGGAAGGAACCTTAAAGACAATCTAATTGCAATCCCCCCTGCCCTGGGCAGGGACACCTCCCACCAGACCATGTTGCTCAAAGCCCCATCCAGCCTGGCCTTGAACACTGTCAGGGATGGGGCATCCACAGCTTCTCTAGGCAGCCTGTTCTAGTGCCTCACGACCCTCTGAGTAAAGAATTTCTTTCTTGTATCTAATCTAGATCTACCCTCTTTTAGTTTAAACCCATTCACCCCGTGCTATCACTACAGCCCGTAACAAAGAGTCCCTCCTCAGCTTTCCTGTAGGCCCCCTTTAGGTACTGGAAGGTGTGGAAGTCTCCCCAGAGTCTTCTCTTTAGGCTGAACAACCCCAAGTCCCTCAGCCTAAGTATGAAGTTAGAGGTCCAAGAGAGGACAATTGCATCAAAACATATTGCTCAAAATGGGTGAGTCATGGAGACAGAGAGCGCAGGGGGATTGGTGTAATGAAGGTAGGGATAGGGTGTGAAAGACAAACAAACAAACAAACAAACTAGGCAATACATGTGGTAATAGTTTAGTACAGGTGCAAGTGTTTTAGCTGTTAGTGATGTGGGCTGATGTCAGCACTTTTTTTTAAAAAAAAGCATTTTCACTCTGCTACAGGCAGTTCCTAGATGCATTTATGAAAGACATGAATTTTAATAACTGTCTTCTTTTCAGTTTCATCTCAACAGTTTAGTGATCCTTCTCCACAAGGTGGCAGAAAGACCACACAGTTGACCAATAATGGTTCTAACCAACCTCTGTCTTGTCACAGAATTACCACATTAAAAGTCCTACCACCCAAGCAAAATAAATCCTGAAACAATTAATTCTGTGCTAATTGGAACAGTGCAATTTATCCATATGATATAACAAAGGTTTAAGGAAGAAGATCACAAACAGGAGATTAAACTGCTTAGTCATCATGACCTACTCAAGCATTGTTATGCAAATGAAGGCTTGGCACATATGCTGTCCAGTAATTCCTCGGCTATCTGAACGGAAATGGATATGAAAGCAATTTGGATAAGAAAGAAGATCATATTTTAATATAAACAAAACCAGCCTGGAGGGCAATAACCTCACGTTGGATGAGTTATCAGATACTAACACTTCAGAAAAAGAAGCTCAATATAAAGTGGCTTTTATAAACTGTTTCAGCATGGGTAATGAGAGCACAGGGCATGTGAGGGAAGGCCCTTGGCCCCAGGCTGCAAAGAGCCATGCTCTGACCATGCAGCAGGGCAGCACCCGTGGGTTTGTCAGAGAAGAGCAAAGTGCTGGTCATCAGCTCTTGGGGAGAAGGACATGGATTCAGGTTTAAACATGAGGTTTGGGATCAAGGTTCTGTGCAGCCTGGAGCAATTTGTGAGCTCGCCTCCATGCCCAGAAGGCAGAGGTGTCCTCCTGCACCACAAAGGGATGAGGCCTGGAGCTAAGCCCAAAGCCCTGCTGGCTGGCTCACTCACCACAGGCTCCTTCCTTACACACAGGTTTTAAGTCACTTCTCTGAACTAGAGGTTACATTTGTGTTCCTCTCCTACATTTGCCTAAACCGGCTATAACTGACTGTAGCAGATTGAGAAGGGAAGCAACTCTTGCCCAAGACCATGTTTTTGATAGCCCTCCCCATTTTATCTCTCTCAGTGTCAATCTGTCTCCCCACTACCACCACCTTTTTTTTTTTTTTTTTTTTTTTTTTAAGCAGACAAAGGAGACGTTTTGCATTTACATAAGAATCCCTCTCTGCTTTTGTACTGATCCTCCCAGGTTCATCTGCACCTTCAATCAATAAACAGCAATTTCCCCTTTGAGGATCAGCAGTAGGAGTAATCCTCACACCGTGCAGAAAGGCCTCCAGCCCTGCTACACTGTATGAGTAGCTGGCCTTTTAAGAGGCTTAAAAAAAACAACTTATGAAATATCTTTTAGTGGAACCGATTGTTGTAGTTATTTCAGAAAAAAAGTTAGAACTAAAAGATAACTGGAAGTCAGGGCAAAAGCCAGTTAAAACAGAAGTGTTAAAGCTGTGGTGCCAAGTACACAGCGCAGTAATGGCAGTAAACACAGTCATGTGCTGAGGAGGCCTAATATGACCTTGTCTCAATGACAAATATCCTCTTCAACTTGTGAAAATGTCCATGTTTTTGTTGAAAAAGGATTCCCAAGTCTGTGAAGCCAGAAAATCAAATTATGAAGGCATTTAAAAATCAGCTTAAAGCGATTAAAATTTTTGTGAAGTGTAAAAAATGGGATTTTTAAATCACTTTTGCTTGTCAGGAAGAAAGTACATTATCTGACTGAATGTGTTGCCCACATGCACACAGAACAGCTACAAGAAGCTGGGCTGTGCTGTTTGACAGCTTCAGTGTCCACCATAGTGAGAGCAGCCTCACCAGCATCATCTCTGCCTCCTGTTCTGGCCCTGTAGATTGGGTAAATATATTTGCAAGAAGCTGGCCTTTTTTGTGCAAGCCCATCAAGCTTTCAGAGGCATCCCAATTTCATCTCCATCCTGTTTATGCAGTGTCAGCAAGCTGACCTGTGAAGTGGGATTTTTGTGCCTTTCTCCCACTTCTGCAGTCAGGCAAGCCAAATCTAAGCTAAAAAAATAATTCAGCCGAAACACATTAGTACATTTGGGATATCACAAGCAAACTTTTAAAAGTAGCCTTTACTGGATTTTGGTTTTTCAGTTTAAAGCAGACAGTGTTTCCAAGGTAATTTAGTGGAGTTTAAGAATAGCTTCTGTTTATAGCAATGGGACTATGCTTCTACAGAGATATTGCCCTACATCTGAGAAAAGCCAGGGCAATTAACAGCACTCTTGTCACAGAAAAAGAAAATGCATTTTAAGTGCTTCCATTTCATGTATGAAAAAAATGAATCTTATTCATGACCTAAGCTGGGGAAAAAAAAAAAAAAAGAAAAAGAAAAAGAAAAAAAGTGATTCTGCTGCTGAAATTCAGGAAAAGGATTTGTCACCCTGACGGTTCACACGTTCTTCATATGGCCTCAGGTGAGTCATGTCTCTGTGCCTTAGCTCCAACCTGGGAAACAGCAGTGGCAGTGTATCAAATCTGTTTCATCTGTGCCTTTCACATCTACCTAAATTGTCTTATCTTTAGGACAGGAACAAATTCTGAGGCCTTGTTTTTTTCTTAATGGAAGATGGCTAATAAGGCATACATTAATAAAATGCTTGCCCATGCTCACACTAAACTATTTGCTACACCACAAAGGAGAGAGGAAATAAAAGCAAGTAGGCCTCACACAGAGGCAGTTTAATGGGGGGAATTTCTGTCATTCTACTTTTTCTCTGATCCTCAAGAAATTTTGTACAATAACTAAGAGGGAGGCATTTCAGAGTAGGCCCAATGTCCCTTGTCCATGAAGATACCATCTCTAGAACTTGCTGGGTCTACTCAGAAGTATACCCAAGCAGGATGAGTATTGATTCCCCTTGTCTATCTTGCAAATTCTCCCCTTGATAAGCAAGCCCATGCGGTACCAGATGGATGCTTGTTCCAGCTGACAGCTTTTAGGCTTTCGCACTGCCAGAACACGGGGCATGCAGGAATGAAGGAAAGGAAACAATATATTTGCTTAAGTCCTTTCGCAGAGATGTTGCATAGTCTTCTAAAGCTGCCTGGTTTTGGTGCTGAATACTTGAGTTCCTCAGTAAGAACAGCTTGTTCCCTCCCCCAGACAAATGAGCTGGAGGGAACCCTGCAAATAGTTCCCAGCTTCCGACAAGGTTTTCACTATACAGGGGATAATCTACTTTGCAAAGCTTTGTAATAGTTAATGGGCATCAGGGTGGTGCAGAGAAAATTATGACTAAATGGGCTTCAGTAAAATGAAGGTAAGTTGCTGGAGCAGTACACAAAAGGAAGGCACTTTGCTGCCAAGCTAAAATGCCTCAGATCTGACACAGGCATTACTGATTACGTACACACCCCCATAACCACCTTGTCCACTCTTTGCAGAAGTGAGCATAGCTTTATGCACTCCATATCTCCTACTTAGCAGCTATCACGTAGTGTCATACACAGATAAATTGTACACAATCCTAAAAGCAATGCAGTCAGGAACCTCATTTGCAGGTATTTTTTTCTGTGGCATCTTCACAGATGATTTATCCCAAATTAACCTGTTTAACTAAGTGTAACAGGGACAGCATGGCTACATCTTTCTTATTCTCATAAATATTTTCTGAAGTGAAATCAAGTTTGTAGTTCTTCTTAAAAAAAAAAAAAAAAAAAAAAAAAAAAAAAAAAAAAAAAAAAAAAAAGTCCCAACCCCATCGTAAACTGTGACAAAACTTACCAATTTTCTAAAAATATGAAAGCATTCATAACGTTGCCTATTCATTTGCTAGGAATAATGGAAGAAAAGAAGAATAAATTAATGCAACCAGGAACTTAGCAAATTCTATAAAATCACACAGACAGGAAGAAAATTTGCTCAGTGTCAAATCTTTAGCTCAGTTAAGCTCTAATTGCACTGTAGTTTAAGATGGAAATGACTTACAGAGCTCATCAAATTTATGTCACTGCAAGGGCTGTCACAGAAGATGTATCAGATAGTAAGCGGAGGATACATTTGTTCTTAGCAAAAAGGCCAAGAAAAAAATCTATCTTCTTCCTACATCCATCAGCTGAGGCAAGAACACATAACTGGTTTAGAAGATAAGGCAATAACTAATTCAGTCATGTGGAAAGAGCTGCCATGAAATCCCTCCCACCACCCACAACATTTTTCCACCCACATTGTTTGTGCTGCAGCACAATCCCCACCTAAACTTTAAGAAACTGAAATTCATCTCTTGGCAATCCTAAATGCTTTGTTATTTCAACCCACGATTCTTTGCTTCGTTGGCGGCATAATATGTTAACTACAATGAAATCACTACAGGCCTAATTCAAGACCTTCTGATGTCCACAGCAGCAGTCACTTGAAAGGGAATCCATCCTTATTAGAGGAGAGAGGATTTTCAATCAATAACTGTCAGCTGTACATTTTCTTAAACATGCTGTCAGTAGGATTTCTGTCCTTCCTTGTATCAGTCAAATGCTTTTCATACTCACAAATGTGAGAGCCATTTAGTCACTTCATGCATCTGCTTAGATTTTAGTTTCTCCGGTGAGAATGCCAAAAAGGAGGCCAACTTTCACTGTGATTATTCTGTTATCTGTGTACACATGTAGTAGAAATTGTATTGAGACCACAAACTCATTTCACATTCTGTAGGTCACTGAACAGCTGCTCATAATGATTTTTACTCACTAATGACCTAGGTTATATTTGAATCAGTGCCCTAGAGGTGAAAAACTCTGTATTCCATTACTGATCCCCTGAGTCATAAAATCCCTTGATATATTTTTTTTTTCTGAGGTGGCTTTTGCAGTATTATTATTTATTATCTTATAAAAATTACATGTTCATCAAGCTCCAGTAAAATGCATAATAAACAAGCTGCATATATAACAGACAGAAGCATTTGCATTAAATGACCCTCAAAAAGTGGCAATACAATAGAATCAACACTATATAACAGTCATAGGAGTAGAAAGCAGGAGGGGTGCAATCCATGGAAAGGAAATATTCTGTCAGGAGAATATAACTGTATAACAAAACAAATTAACAAGATATTATTTCTGGCACAGCTGAAAAAGCCTTAGTAAATGAATTATAAACTTGGCTTTTAGCCCCATCCTTAGGTAATATTACTATGTATATTAGTCCCATATTTAAGTTAACATGGTCATTTCTACTGGGGAAGTATATTACTTTTATTAAGATATTATACATATCACTTGTGCTATGACCTCCCATGTGTTACATATACACATAATTCTCCCATTCCGAGTGAGGGATTAATTAAGAGAAGTACCCAGGACCCTAGGAGAAAGAAAAACAAAATAAAACACTGTTGTGATTCTTAAAAACACAGACTTGTATAAGAAATGTAGCAAGGGGTTAAAAAGACAGACATAAACTGCTTTGGTGTCTTGATGTACCAGTGCTTTTCAAATATTAGACTCTTCCTACCTGCTGTGCTTAGCTTCAAAATTTGGTGCTGCCACAGGGAAAAAAAAAAATCTGTTTGCTTTTTCATCCATGTACCACATGGCTTTCACTTTCATCAAAACACAGCAAAAGTGTCACAGGGGAATCATTCCCTTGGCTGCCTGAGCACTTGTGATCTTTGACCTCTGCTGGAAATGGATTCCAGGCACACTTCTGCCTGACAAGTGAACCGTGTAAAATCTTGATGAGGTGTGTATTTTGTTTTGTTTGATTAGCAAGCCCTAAAATCGAGGCAAAGCTTTGTCTTACTATGAAAAGCCCACTTTCTTTAGCCGTGCTTTCCCTTTGCAAATTTACTGACCTAGAATGGCAAATGCTGTTTTCTACACAGGTAAAAAGAACATTAGTACATGAAAGTGGCGTTTCAGCGAGACACAAAGGGCACCAGCTCCGAGCGCAGATCTTGTGGCAGAAGAGGAAGGCTTAGAGCCATGACGTCATAAATCTCAGCAACTCCTGCAATGCACTGTGCGCGTACCCGCAGCATAATGAATCTGCTCCCTGGAGGAAGAAGCTTAGGAGCAGGAGGGAAAAAAAAAAAAAAAAAAAAGATTATTTTTAGCTAAGGGAACCCTTTGTCATACAGCATTAAAAATCCTTGAATTGGCTTCTCACAAAAGCAGCCTTGTGCAGTGCTCTACTTTTAACTCGTGGAGTGCTGTAAAATGTAACAATCGCAGAGTAAAGCACAACCTTCTGAACTTGTCTGCTTCTTATTCAATGCCCTTCTGGCTTCAGTTAAAATTTTGCACATGTCAAAGCTTCTGGTTTTAGCTATAGAATTCAGAACTCTTGTTCTTATCCACTACCAAGTTACACATTTTCGTGTGTTATACAGACGTCAGCAACAGGAGCAATAAGCATCGTTTATTAGCCTGACAGGTTTAAAATGTAATACCTAAAATTAATCTGAAGGTCCATTCCCATTTGAACATTTTATCTAGAGAGACACAGATCACCCTTTTCCTCTAACGTCAAAGAAATTTGATTCTACATCCATTAATAATCCCAGATGTCAGCCACAGACAACATTTTCATCAATCATTGCATTAAAGCACTGACCAAAAGATATACCTATAAAAGAAGAAAATACACTTCCCACTACTTTAATGTCTTTAATGCGTTTTCAAGATTTTAAGCCATTTTGCTGAAGGCTACTTTTAGTAAAGTAAAGAGACAACTGCATATACATCCCAGCTGCAAAAATGTTGATTTTATTTAGCAAGGAAAAAGAAGTCTCACAATGTGTTTCAGCTACCTCCTAGATATTCCCAAGTTACATATTGTGCTTTGTAATATACCTAGCTGTTTGCTAACATTATGTTTGGGCTAATCTGGATCAATTCTGACCTGACCTCGCGGAGTACCTACAACTGCCTGCTCTTGCTCCATGTCCAGGCTGGCCTAGCACAGTGCTGTTAAATGGTGTGGCAGGGGTATGTGTACATCACGTTAAGTCAAACCTGAAGGGACCTACCCAAGCTGCCTCCAAAAGCATTCATTCAAGTACCAAAACAAGACAGACACATCAGTGCAGTATTAGTCTGACTAACAAGCAGGGCTAATTAGTCTATATAGCAGCTTGTACTAATGAATTTCAATGAAAATGGGCTAAATCTAATTACCTAACAGCTTTTCTGGATAAGAGCACATACACAAAGTGTTGCTATGACTTAGCTGGTACACAGTAAGTGTCCACGCATTTAACCTTTTGCTCTGGTTCAAACCAGTGCCATTCCCCAGCCATATCCCTGGGACAAGCCTCTGACTGCCTGTGGGGAAAGCCATGCAAAAGATGGGAGGAGGAGGCTGTGGAACTACCACAAGTGATCCTGCACGTTAGGACACTGCTGGTGAATAGACAAAAGAGCATGCACTACTGACATCACACGGGGCTTGTTCTGCACGTTACTGACTTCTGGTTAGGTTAAGTCCCTGCAGAGCCTACACCTGCCACATGGGGGAAGCCCTCATGGCAGAGTAAGTTATGCCTTATGATGACTGTCACTGTACAAGACAAAGACCTAGCATTGAAAGTAAATGGCTTCAGCTCCCCATTGATATATATAAACCATATATCAAACTTGATGTGATCATCCATTACGTTTTCCTCATATTGCATCAGGATTTATTTGCTTTTGATCGAGAGTCTTAACTCACCATCCCCAACCACTGTCAACTTATGCTCTCTTTGGTCTGCCTGCATTTCCTACTGAAATACTGAGTAACACTTTTTAACATTTTGAAGTAGCCAAGCAATTGAAGTCACATTTTGGTATCAATGAGACTCCTAAATCCATAGCAGAAGCAAGACTAATGGCTAATTATATTTATTCCTCAGGCTTGTAAAGACAGGTGAATAGAACACCTAAATTTCCATTGACAAATTCAGCAGCTAACCTTTTAAAGGTAATTTTATTAATTCCAAGTCCCTGTCTGTCCTATGGATGCCTACATAAAACTGTATATAAATCTTATGGTCCTAAATCACGTAAGTTCCTTTGAATTTCCTTCCCTTCTGTTGCTTCTGTCAAACATTTCCAATGCTCTTCTCTCTCTGGCATAATTTTTGTAAGAGAGTCAGGCTGATACTTTTCACTGGTTATGTCTTTCTTCTATGCTGACTTATTACTTCAGAGTTATACCTAGCTTTGCACTGTGAAGTTTACCTTCTGTAAGAGATTCAGCTAGATGAACTGAAAGCACTCAGCCTTCACAAGAGTTAGTTCTAACCATTTTATATCCAAATGATGTAACACTTCATGATGTCCCTGTTTGATTGTCTAAGACCCTAAAACTTCAGAATATGGAAATGAAAAATTAACAATGTACTAGTTAGCATTACTAGTATCATCATGCCTTTTATGTAGCTTCCTAGTGGACCAAGACCCCCTGTGGTAGGGGCAGACCTAAAAGTACAGGGGCTGGGAGGAGGGCTGTTTATAGTCATGTTAAGATTAAGCTGTTTGCCAAACAGCTTGGAAATTTCAGGTCCAAGCAAGAGACAGGTCAACATTTTAATTTCGATACATACGGCTTACAGGGTTACACGTAGTACTGCTGAAGTTGAGTATGACAAGAAAGCGATAAGGGAGAGGCAAAAGCAGGGTTGGGATAGGAACAAGGAATGAGGGGTGAAGAAGAGCTAGGTACTGGGTTCCCAGATGGGAGGAGGAGGAGGATGTGGAACTACCACAAATGATCCTTACATTAGGACACAGCTGGTGAACAGGAAGAAACTTGCACACAGTGGTTGTACTGTACATTGCTGATTTTTGATTAGGACAACCTTTTAAAAATAGATGTATGAAATAGTAGAGGTAGCAATCAGAGTAACTTTGTTGGGAGAGGAGGAGAGAAGCATTTGCCACGCTTCCCCTTTCAAAACTCCCCCACTGTGCTAGACCACAACATCAGCAGGTCTTGGAAATCAGAGGTCTCTACTAAGCCAGCTGCAGCCACAGGTTAGGATAATCTTATCATGCACCCACCACACACAGATGATGGTATGCCAGGGCTTGCCATGGACTTTTCAAAAATGGCAAGTCTGTCACATGGAAGTCTGGGCTATCACCACATTTCTATATGTACTGTTGTTCCAGATAAACAAACCGAACTGTCCAAACCGGAAAGCCTGGTGATGTTTCTTAAGACTGGTCCAAATTTGCTTGCTATTGCTTCAAATGCAGAATAATTCAAATAATGGATAGCCATTCAGAGAGCTACCTTTCAGCAAATTGTTTCAGAGTATGCAAAGCTACCATTTTCATAAAGAAGTTTGGTTGTGTTTATTTCAGGGAAAAAGCAGATCCTTGTATGCAGTGTGCCCTCCCCCCCATCATCAGTGTATCAGACAGCAGTGTACACAAGGACTCCTAGCCTTATTAATAATCAGTAGTTAGCACAGTAATTAGAAGTTTGAAGTGCTAATAAATAGCTGCCATATGTGGTCTAATTCCCTTGCACTTGCAGTAGATAATGCTTATTGCTTATTGATACCCAATAACATATATGCGCTAATTTACCGGCAATCTAAGGAAACCATAAGAAACTAAATATATTACACAAAAATGTCCTGACTCTAATCTTATGGTCTCATCCTTCACAGGAAAAGCATCTGAAATCTGTTAATAACTTGAACTTTAGTTGTGCCTTAATGAGATAGAGTCTTGATCCTTTTAGTAAGTGAGGCAGCAAATTCAAATGTTTCTAAAAATATAGATATTGCAATTCATTGTGACCAAACGCTTTCTTGGCATTCAGTTCAAACAACAATACTAATGAAGCATGATAATCCTTGATGGTACAGGATGTTTAAGGATCCAATTAATATTAACAGGCAAAGACTAATCAAGGGTTATGAAGAAAGTGCTGTAAGTTGGTCTAAGAAAGATGAATCACATAACACTTGCTTGAAAACAAATCCTACTCTGATTGCCGATAATTAGACTTTAATAGGTAGGCCCTAGTGCATGTAGACAGATTTTAGAGCAGAATTGGGTACAGGGAGGGAAGAAGTGACAAGTAAACTTTTTTTCAGATCATAATTTCCTGAGGGAAAAATTTTAATTTTGTAAAAATTTTCAAGTTTTTGACAAGGAAACTGAATAGACAAATAACACAGATGACTGCATCCAGGGTTATTTTTTCTTAATCCCTAAGAAGAACAAGGCACAAAAACATGTTTTTATGAAGAAGAGTCGACGCTACATAAGAATCTGGAGAAACAGCCTTTTGGCCTTGAGACTGGCAGAGCAGACGAGAACTAAAGAAGTAAGTGAAGGACTAATGAGGACTAAAGAAATAAGTGTGGGCAGTAAAAAAAAAAAAAAAAAAAAATTTAAAAGATCCTGGAAAGCAAATCAGAAGAAACTGGTCTATTATTGAGGATCACAAAAGCAGATGTCCTCTGTAAAGCAGGCACACAGTGAAGCAATAATCCTGAATGGAACATGGTAACTGAAATGCTGTCCAGGCAAACAGGAAAAGATAGTGTTTGACAGCCTTCTTCATTAATGACATGCTAGATGTAAAAGAAAGAAGAAAGCGAGGCTGCGGTATAGGTCCAGAGGCGAACAGACAGCACTGAAATTTCTTCAAAACATAATTGCCATATTCAAAACATAATTTGTCTCATACAAATTTTGACAACAATTTTAAAACAAATTGTACTAACACCACTAAGGACTTGTTTATCACAGGATGACACAGTTATTTTTACGGACTCTATAACCAAATCGTCACCCTCTTTCAGTAAGGGAAAAGAAAAGAGACTGGCCAAATAAAATGATTTTGAGTTGAACAAGCATGAGTTTATTAAAAAAATTGCATATAAGTAAAAATATCGAACGTCTAGTGTTTAAAATTTCCATTTCTACAGGGCACACATGGGAGGTAGTTAAACCTATTGGACAAGGAACTTTGTAGACATAAATAAAGGTGACACTAGGAATTTTTCTACATCAAAGATGGGCATGGTTCCCATATGCTGTATATGCATCAAGGAAAAAAAAATCTCTGATGGGATTAAGCATACCAGACCCAGCTACATAAACAGCAACAGGGAAGGAAAGGGAGGCCTGGGGAAAACAAAGGCCAGGCTGTCAGTCTCCAGTATCTTGTCAGTATAGCTCAGAGAGCAAAATTGACAGGAACCTTGCCAGCAAGTAATCTGGAGGCAAACATTCATTTCCAGAGAGCTTCAAACTGGAGTTTGTCTGGAAAGCTCCTCCCAGTGAGAGTTTTCATGGGATGGAATTTCCTTTTCTGGCCTGCTCTGTTTCTGTCTTTAGTCCTGAATCCAAATTGTTATTCAGCCCCTCTGCCACATTCTCCAGTTTTATGTATGTATTCATAATAAGGCTTAACTTCCCATCAGGCTTTTTTTTTTTTTTTTTTTTTTTTTTTTTTTTTTAATAAAGACCTGTTGGTTATTTAAACATCTCATTCATTAACAGTCAGCGCTAGCTGAAGCAGATACCCTTTCCTTTGGTTAAGATAACTCTGTTTCTGTGTTTTGTTTTTCTCTAAAGAGAAGAAGAGGGAGATATTTGCTCATCTCTTCCTCGTTTTCTCTTTCTGGCAGCTATGGGCTATTTATCTTTTTGTGCTATGGACAGTCTGCTTTAATGGACCTTGGAAAGTGGAGCTCTGACCAAAGAGTACTTCTTACTTTGAAGTGAATAATACAGTATTTGAATTTTGGAGAGTTCTGGCATCAATATCACATTACACACTGGGTCTAGGAAAGCAGACAAATAAATGAGGACTGGTTACATCCTATTTGTTAGAATGATCTCTCTGTGTATTTGGCAGTAAGAATGAAGGATGTCTGCCTGGCACCCAAAATGAAGTGGAGTTGATTCTCAGATGACTTCCAGTACATGGCCAGTGATGACTTTCTAATTCCCCTCAGCTGCACCTCTGGGTGGGGGAAGACAATGTCTACTCATGCAAAGGAAAATGCCTTTCTTTATTTATTGATTTCTGAGGATTGTACAGGCATAGTCCAAGACTGCTGACAAACAGGTAAGGACAATGAATAATTGGTATGATACTAAACATTAAACAACTTATCCTATTTAAAAAAAAAAAAAAAAAGCTATCCTTTCTCTTATGGCATACCATTTCATTCTATCTTTTCTGTATCCTAACTGATCTGTCTAAATAAATACTAGCCTTGGCTAGCTAGAATTAATGAGTACTTTAAGAGCTCATGTATATTTCAAAATTTGTAATAAATTTAAACTGATACTCTAGTTCACATTGAGAAGGCGGAGAATTCAGTTCTGGCATCTCTTTAAAAACAGGAAAAAAAAAGAAAAAAAAATATGAGCAAAAAAAACAGAGGATGGTACTTCAATATGAAGACAAAATTAAAGAGTCATGCAAGGATATAATGAAATCATACACGTACAGAAGATAAGAGAATGCTCTTTGTTTAACAGAGGCAAGCAGAAACTTTCTCTCAATTTTGCTCTTTTTTTGATCTGTTACTGCTAGAAAGTATTATATGTACTCACAGTCATGAGATAAATAATACCAATCTTTCAGACATCTGTTGCAATCTTGTGATATAACAAGTTGTAAAACACAGCTACAAGAATGCAGGAAATATTAATCCTCATGTTTCAGAATAACCACTTCCAGGGGTCTAGAAGGTCAAGACGACATTTCCTGCATAGTGCAGGATTGTTCCATTGATTAGTTCAGAGATTTCCACCTTAAAAAGCCTTTGTAAAACCAGAAAACAGACAATGGAATGACTAACTACCCTCTTGCAGTAAAGAAACTCTTGATTTACCTCCTGAAAATTTGAAACATCAGATTTCTCAGAAATACAGTTTGGCATTTTTTGTTTTTTCATTTTTTACTGTTGCAAATCGATGTTGGTAAGACTCTTAAATAGTGCTGTCTGGTTCAGAACAAATTAATTCAAAGATTCATTAATTCAGTGTAATAAATTTAAAGGCTTTAAAAATAGAACGGTATAAAAAGATGGAAAATATTGTGGCTGAGGCAGAGATTCCATGTGTGAATTATATGTCTACCAGAAAAAAGAAGTGAATGAAAGGGGGGTGTTGAGACAGCCCCAAAAGAACAAGAATTTACAAAATGTTGCATATGTTCAGCAAGGGAGAGGTGAAATTAGACTGCCACACCGAGCAGGGGGCAAAAAGAAGAACCAAGCAAAACATGAAGGCAAAAAAGTGCCAAGCTCCATACTGTGGAAACAGAAGAGAAAGAAGAAATAAGTGAGAAATAAGAAATAAGTCTTGCAAATCCAAGAGATAAGGACAGCAGTAGGAACATTTGAGTTCTTTTTCTATCTCCTTGAATTATCATGTGTCCCATTCATGTAAACATCACAGGCCTCTGTGAAAACTTGTGCAGGATAAGGTAACTCGTACAACATGGAGCGAGGAGACTTTGCTGATTAGCATTTCTAACTGACTTAGGAAGCTCAGCTGCAACATCCTGTTCAGAAACGCAGAAATCTTATCTGTATTCTGATGGGATGAACAGACACTGTACGGATGATGTTGAGAATAAAAATTCAGGGAAGGGTGAGACAGCCTTACAGCTTGTGTTTTCTGGAGAGCAGGGACAGGTTACAAAAGGCTGGCAGGTTATACAAGGTATGGGAGCTTTCAAGAAGAAAGCTGCTTTTATGGATTGATCACAGCATTTTTTTCTGGCCAAATCAGAGGTGATCATTAAGTTTCATGGGCTCTGGTTTTGTATTTTTCAGTGTTTAAGTTTTTAAAACCCTTCAATGGCAATATAAGATGCAGCTGAATTTGATCACCACAAATCAGATTTGGGATCAGGAAAGTCAGTCATCCGTATTAACTAGTCATCCTACCAAATTTCCCAGTATCATCACAGCAGATGCTGTGAGCAACGTTATCCCAACATTATTCTTCCTAAGCAATTTTTCTGCAAAAATCTTGTTGACTTCAATGGATAAGTCAATTGTATTCTCATCTCTGGCAGGAGACCTGATTGCAATGTTTATTATAGGCAGAAATTGTTCCCCTGCTTTTACCCACTAACATTACCCGTCAACCAAAGATTTTTCTCTGAGATCACTTTCTTTTGCTGGCAATACTACTCAATGCTTACATCAGGAAGAGGTGCTTGGGAGCACCTGTGTTATGCTGCAGAACAGTTCAGATAAGAAGGAATAAAAAAGGGGTGAAAAATGAACAGTTCCTATAATAGTGCTCCCTTCTGGAAACAAACCTCTTCCCAGCCTTGTCCCAGATGTGCCACCAGTCTTGCAAGTAAAGCAGCAGTAGGATGCAGGATGGATTGTTTTGAGATCATTTTCTAAACCTTTTCCAGGAAAGAGAGAAATATTGGAACATTTCACCTACTGCAAATTCTTTCTAAAATATCTTGCCAACTTTTCTGCCTTTGAATGCGTGTGTGTGTGTGAAAGAGGATTCACCAGTTTCCTCTGAAACTCACCTAATTCATTCCCCTGTATGTGACGATTTAAGCTTCACATTTCAATTGTAAGTGGGAGATAAAATGTGGTAGCAATGAAGTAAGAGTGGTACCACCAGATCTGGATGGAATCAAAATAAGTTTTACAGCTGGAGTAAAAGATAGGGGACAATGGTGGTCAAGTTTCCTACTGAACTATATGCTCCTGCATCACTCTGTACCCAACCTCTCTGCAAGGCCACAGCTCAGTTACCGGAAGGATTCCTTTCCCTCTTGACATAAAAGGCAAATGGAAGAGAAAATACAGTTAGATGGCAAGTGAAATAGGGAGGATAACATGAAAGTAAAGAAGTTACTCACCACCATGATTTTTATTTTGCTTTCACATACTAATTTCTGAAGAGGTTAAAATACACAATCACATTTCTTTTACTAAGTTTCAATTGTCTGCTGCAGCAATTGCATACTGCAAATCTAAAAAATAGCAAATTCACCTTTGACAAATAATCTAATCAAGACTCATCCTCCGACAAAGACACGTTTAAGTAAGAGGCAGGGCCTGATTTCAACAGGCCACTCAGGAACCTAGGCCTGACCTCAGGCTGTAATCTTGCAAACAAAAACCTTTTTGAAGGGCAAGGATTGCAGGTTCAGAGGACACATGAGGTGACAACTACATCTTCCTTATCATCTCCTTGAGCTCACTCCCATTACCATCTACAGTCCAAAAACCCTGGAAGCACCAAGTGCCAAAGGCTTCGCCTGGATGGATGGCCAGAGGGAGGGAATCCATGGATGGCTTATCTGCAGCAAAGGAGCCCACCCGTGCACGCCTTCCCAGATTCACACCTTTGTGAACGCCTTGCTCTTCTACGCCCTCTCCAGCCACACAGCTGAAGAGTAGGGCAGAGAGAAAAGCAAAACTCCAGGAAGGAGCCTGAGAGAAGCTGCAATTAAAACAGGCCTGGCCAAATGCCAGCCCTGAATACCTCCAGATACAATAGGTCCTAAACCTAAATTAGGCCAACTGCCAGGCTTGGGGATGCATGCAGAACCATAATCTCCCAAGAACAGACAGAGGCAGCAAAGTGCAATTAAGTGTTCTCAGTTCACCAGTCAGTCAGAGCAATCCTCAGGCACAGCAACACTTGCCAAACATTTTCTGCACACAACATGAATGACAAAAAATAAAAGATTTGATTCAAGTCCTATTGCTTCGGAGAAAAAGAAGGAGAAAATCTGAGATCTGGGAAGGGAAATACTAAAACATGCATATGGATAGAGCTAGGAAAAAAAAAAAAAAAAAAAAAAACAACACAAAAATGGAATTTTAAAACTCCCCCCCCACCTCCCCCGTGGACACATAACTACATATGAACGGCACCGATTTACCTTTTGGTAATGAGGACAGTTGCAAAAATTTTGGCTAAGAGGCAATGTGAAACAAATTGAATAAGAAAACCACCCAGCAATATACTTTGGCTACAATTTATGTTTGTTGGATTCTCAGCTTGTACAAGACAGACTTCCAGTAATCCCCCCTTTGACACTACCACCATGCTCCAACTTATTCTCCTCATTAGGCTCAGTTATTTGCCATCTGTCTGTGCAAAAAAAGCCAGTCTGAATATTATTTCTTCATCATAATGTGGAAGCAATAATGAAACACATTACATGAGAAGCAAGCTGGAATGAGGATACTCCTCAGTCCGAAGGACAAGAGCTGGAAGCAGTGCTAGGGCTGCTGGAGTCCAAGTCCTGCCACAGCCCTGTGCCAGGAGCCAAGTGCAGGAGCTGCCAGAGAGGGAAAGGATTAAATCACAGCCAGCTCTGGTTGGGGTCAAGAGTTGGAGGAAAAGAGAGTTTTAGTTATGAATAATGCCACTGCAAAGAAAACAAACCCTGCAAACATACACACAGGCAACAAGCAAAGCCAGTCTGGGTAAAAAGGGAGATACTGCAGGGTAGGGCTTTTGGTCTGCTTCATGTTAAGCAGAGCCAAGATGCTGTCTCAGGTTTGGAATAACAGGATTTAACATTCTCCCTCTACCTCATTGCCCTTTCCAAAGCAGAAAAAATGGCCAGGATGGATTAAGAGCAAAAGTCGTGGCTTACCAGGGCACCCACAGGAGCAGCGGTGGAGATGTGCAAGAGTTGTGGCTGTTGGGGCATTTGGAAGATGGCTGCAGCCCCATAAGGGGCCAGCACAGGTCAGCACAGAGCTGTGCTGCCCTCCGTCTGGGCTCAGAGTTGGAAAGAGCCAGCACAGAGAGAGCCACCTGCACCCACTGGCACCTCGGCTGGCTGCCAGCATCATGGGGCCACCACAGTGGTCTTTGGTACTGATAGTCTTTTTGTTTTCTTCTGTACACAATTATTTTCATGGAGACCTCATAAATGAACCTGAGGATGTGGAATCTCACCACGTAATAGCTGAAAATTTAATCATTATGCAAAGCTGTTGAGCTACCAATCACTAAGACTCTTAGGAAGTCAGAGATAGCAAGAGAAAGCAAGAAATACCTGAAGACTTCTTTGTACCCTTTCTCCCATCCTGCTGAAGAGAGAATCACAAGGTATTCATTATCTGTTTTCTTTTTTTTTTTTTTTTTTTTTTTTTTCCTTTTCTGATTGACAGGAGTGAAGAAAGTCTCCCAAAGGAGCACATAAATAATTTAAATGGCACACACAGTGGTTGCTAGTACCCAGCAAAATTCATCCCGGCTGTAATTCTGCTTGGTTCTATAGCACTCCTCCTCCAAAGCAGATAAACTAAATACATACGAGAGAATAAAGAAATAATACAAAATGCCAGCAACCCTCTCTAGGAGGGGTTACTATTTTTCTTGATATAGGATTAAAATCTAAACTGTATTTTCAGGAAGGTTATAAGGAAATTATGCAATGAAGTGCCTTGGGATCTTTGGATGGAAATCACTGCGTATATTCAAAGTCATTGTTAACTAACATAACTTGCATACCATTACTTTGAACACAGCCAATCCAAAATATATGTAAAAGACATTATGGGAGTATTTCAAATCAGGGCACCAATCCAGAGCATATTAAAGTGTATGAGCTGCCTTCCTGTCTCTAGAGTTTTTAATATGATGAATGCTTGAACTCCTGTTAGCCTTGTTACAAGAGTTATGATATAGTGACTGTTCATCTGAGCACCAACAGTCCATTGTAAACCAAAGTAAAATGGATAAGACACTTCAGTGAAAGCCAAGACTTGTGTTTCTTTTTTTTTCTTTTTTTTTTTTTTTGTCATTTTTTTCTTTTTTTACAAAAACATTTTATTTGAAGTTTTCATTTCACCACTGCAAACAAGTTAAAAAGATCTTTGCCTCACCTACTGTTGTAGATGTAGAAGACTAAATTATTCAGAATGGCATGGTTTTTGAATCATTAGGAATTTAAGCAATTTAAGCCATTCTTTTTCCTGCAAACATTCTAGACAACTAAATAGAGATTACACTGCTACAGAAGCTGAAATTTCTTCACTTTAAGGAAAACTTGGTTTGCTATTGAAGCCCAAGGAAAACTTAAGTTATTTATTTTTGCCTTTGAACATCATTCCAGCTACTATCTGAAATAAGCCTGTGTTGGGGGAAGAAAGAATATATACAGCTTTGTCTATCAAAGTCAAGGCACAAAGCACAAACATCATTAAACTTTTCAGAACCTTTGTCAGAGGTAGATATGTTCTCTCTGAGGGGAAAACCAAAACAAAAATGAAAAACTACTACTGCTTAAATTTCTTCTATGGGATTTTATCTTTTAAATCTTTTAAAGCTCCCTCCTAATCCACAACTATATAGGCATTCCAAACAACAAAACTCAAGGACTAAATGTTTTGTGGCTTATTTTACAGATGGAATCATTTATTTAACATCCAAATCACTTTTGATATTAAGTGGTTTTTTTTTTTGTTTGTTTGTTTTTTGGTATGGTTTCTTAGCACTATCGTAGGTGTCAAGAAACAGATTTTTTTTTTTTTTCAATGAAAAAATACTGCAGCCCATAACATAGCCCATTGCTGTGTGTCTTATGAAGCAAGATTTAAATGTTCCTGAACTTGAATTAGCTGTGCATACAGAAATTAATGGGGCAGTCTATAGCCGTGTAATCTATAGAAGAGGAAAATCATCTTTCAGAAAATACTGAAAAATGAAGCTGCTTCTCAACCAGCTTCTGCTAATGGTCCTGTTTCCTGAGGCTATTTGGGAGAAGAGCATTCTTCTCACTCTGATACACCCACACCACTCTGTTAACTCCATTAGAGAGTTCTTTGCTTGATTCCGTGGTTCAGTGAAACCTTACCTAGGTCTTGATGATTGCATTATTATTTTTGTCAAGCATAGTGCCTCAATATTTGCTTGGCTTGGTCTATCATTGCTCAAGCTCTTCATGCAGATGTGTGTGTGTGTGTGTGTTTAAAATACAAGGGATCAAAGGAGCGACATTCACCTTCTACAAACGGAGTGATGCAACTGAACATGGACCTGGTGTGTGCATATGGTAGAAGCTTAAAGTTATCTACCAAACACTGTAAAAAGTTAAATCTAGCACAGATAGAAATGACCAAGTACTTCAGTGGGAATTTTAACACACCAAATGCTGAGGAATTTGCTCCCTTTGAAAATCTTATAAAACAAATAGTAGATGAAACAGAAGTGATTTTTACAGGATTCATAGAACCTGCTTTACAAGTATAAAGAACACGGACTATTTATCTGCATGTGAATGTAATTAAAATTCAAAGCATTAACATGAATAGTAAGAATAACAAGAACTTTAATAAGTCCCCATGGAGCACAGGCTAAGCTGGTTTGTTTGACTAAACTTCCTTTCATAAATATAGCTGCAGTGGAATTGTGCACAGAAGAACAATAAAGCAGAGTAATTACCCAAAAAAGAGAACCACATAAAGGTGAACAAAGCAAAAAAAGTATGAATAAAGGTAAAGCCAATGTACCAAATATAAATGAGAAGTAAAGACGGCTGTATCAGCATGCAGCGAGAAAAGCAGTTACCCAAGCACTGCTGTCTCTCAGCCTCTACCTTTATCTCCTGCTTTGTACCTGTTTCATGTCACAGAACCAAGACAAAAGCAATAAAATAACTTTTGAAGAAATATAAAATACATACCCCAATGTTGTACCGACATGTCAGCATGTACAAACTGCTTTTTCCAGATGACAACTGAACAGACAGTAAAAAGAAGTTTCCCTGCATTCCACCTCTCCTAGTGCTGTGAACAGACCAGAACAGGCTGCTTGTTAGACAATAGGTTTGCATCAAAGCACCCAGTCCTCTCTAAGAGGAACATCTTTTAACAATCTTTTAAGTCTTTTAACCAACAGTTTTCCAAACGTGCTCCAAGAACAAAAAAGAAGTCAGTCACTGCAATTGCTGCTTTAACAGAAGGATTTGATTAACCATCCAGAACGTATTACCTTGGGACGAGACAGGCTTACATCTCTCCATCTCCACTGCATGGATTTTCAAACCGTTTGTGAAACAGCTCCCAAAGGGCTGTATTACAACACGGTTTTAAGGCACATGGAAATGAGTGATAGTTCTCTGTAAAATGCTATGTTTTAGCCTAAAGCATAAGCCCCTGAATCATAAACAACTCCGACATGCGGATGGGGCAGGGCAGGAAACTTGGAGAAGTTACTGTGAAAGCTTTCCCATGTAAGTCTTTCCAGCTTATTTTCAGAGGCCTGAAGTAAATCAGGTTAGATCCACAGCTGGATTTTGGAGCACCAATTTTTAGTCCAGTACAATGCACAGCCTTTAACTGGCATTCAGACATCCTGTATATTGTGTGGGGGAAAATGATAAATTAAAGGTGCATCTACAAAATCCACAACATTGGTAGAAGAGATATGGACTAAACCAAGTGATTGTATTTACCTGGTCTTGAGCCTGTTCCTGGAATTTGGAGTCTCCAACAACCATTGTTCGTGAAACATAACCAAGAGGTCATGTGGTGGTTTTTCACTTTCATCTTATAGTTAATTGGTTGCAACATTCATTTAAGACACAGAAGAGTTGTGTCCAGATCCAGTCTCCTTTTGAGATGTTTTGAACTTTTGTGTCCTACCTCCAGTGATGGTGTGGGTTGCTTTAATCCCTCTGGTCAAAACTAAGCTTTGAATCTTTGTGTCGATTGATATTTATGTGCATAACACTCTAGAGCAGGGACAGAAAGAAAGAGTGGCAGTGACTTGGTATTTTTTTAATGTTAAATATTTTAACACATTGGAAGTCAAAACATTCAAATCTTTTCAACATATAGTAATATGTGTATGCATAGACACCAAACAGCAGTAGCAATGTCTGCACCAACAAAAACAAAACTCAGTATTAATATCAATTATCCCTGGTGAATTGCACTTAGGCAACACTGGAAATCTTCTAAATGGAAATAATGTGCTAAGACACATCAGTTTATTTTCTTTATAAACAGCTTTTTACAATATTTACTGTCATCAGCCTGTCTCCTTACACTTCTGAATCGCAGCAGGTTCCTGCAATGTAAGAACCTTAAGAATAATAAAACAAATAGCTTTCCTATTCAAGAGATTAGCCTCTAGCACACACAACCATTACTCTCGCCATAATACGATTCATGACTAGTTAAAAGAGATGTAATGTACAGAGTAGCCTGTCCATCATGCAGGCCTGATGCATTAAGTCTTTATATTCCCATGCCTATGTATTTGCTGGGCACTAAGGTTCAACAGTAAACTTAAATGTATGTCTCACAGCACTTTTTTTTTTTTTTTTTTCTAGAGAAAAAAGCTCTTTCCAAAGGCTAGCTCATGGTGAAGATTATTATTTTTATGTATTCTATTAAACAGGGATAGTCAGTGTTTACAACAGAGTCATTACTCAACACAGCGTACAAAAGAGCCAGAGATATTTTAGTGAAGCATTTGCCTCGGTTGCATTGCTGACAGAATAAAGAAACAGTAGCAATGGCAGCTTAACATTTGTTTTCATAAAGATAATAATTTAACGTGGCAGTAGTAAGTCTCCCACAATATGTGTCAGCCACTGATAGAAGAGAAGCTGCTTTCTTCACAACGCAGGCAAGGAACTCTAGGCACAGTAAGGACACCCAGAGATAACAGCAAACAGAGGAATATACATGAATTCTGTTTTATGTCCCAGCTCCTACACATGCTTATTTTCTGACCATGAACAGACTCAAGGAAAGATATTTTTTTTAGTTGACAAAGAAGAGGAACTAATTTAGAGATATGTCTCCTTACAGTCAAAAAATGAACTCTCAGCTTGAGTCATACGTGCACATCTAAGACACACAACAGGGCAAAACTTGGGAGAGGATAAATCTGGATGACGTCTTGTGCATAGTTTCAGGAAAAGAGTAAGAAATGATACCACGCCGAGAACGCTATGAACAGTGCTGTCTACTTTCAGAGATAATGCTTTGCCTACTTATGTTAATGGAAAAAAAATATTTTAATGTGAGCAAGGCTATTACCCATCCTTCCATAAAACTGAATGAATTAACTAAATTCTAGACAGTCTAGAGTAGCTAAACAGAACCTCACAAAAACTGAAGTCTCATTAAAAATGAAATGTAACCAAAGAAATATAAGACTCAAAAAATGAGCCCCCCACCAAAATGATTCATAAATTTCCATCTAATCCAGTGTTTTATTGGGTTTGGTGGTGGTGGAAGGGGAAAAAACAGGGCTCTGTAGCGTAGGCTGCACAGAAATTGGCCGCAGTGGGAGACAGAATTGATCAATAACAAATCTGAGATGATGCCACGTGTAACTTTCTTCTGTGCAAATGATCATCATAGATGAAGGGAATGCTATAAATACCCTCTATTGAAATTTTAATAAAACATTCAATACAATTACTCCAGAGATTCTAACTGAAGGCTGGTCTATCTGCACAAGTTACAGAAATGAAAATTGTCTGTACAATCATAAACGAAGGATAGCAATGAATGACAGAACATCAAGCTGAAGCTTTTATCCCAATGTCACATCCCAAAGATGCATATTAGCCCCATTTTGTTTAACAGTGATATTGATTAATTGAAAACAGCATTTCAAGAACAGAGTAGTGTGTTGGTCAAAATCTGAGGTGATAATACATCTCCTGAACCGTGACTGAGATGCAGAAAGGTTACAATATTGGCAGAATAGAGATTTTTCAGCCAGGCAAAATACAAGCTAATCCATCTGTGAGAGAAGAAACTGAAATAGCGAAATAAAATATGAGCGAACATTGAGGGGAGCGATGCGGCTGGGGGAGATCTGGGGAAAGCAAGGGCAGAACAGTGGCATGGGCACTTGTTCCCTTCCCAAAACCTGAACCAAAGGGAGGGAGAGAAAGGAGGCAGGTGTTCAGATACTGAAGAGAAAATATGCAGATCACTCCAACATACACTTCAGACAGAACTGAAGCTGTTGGTAGTGGATGCTGTACAAAAGATTTATATCAGTGAGAAGAATTTACAAATGTAACAGTCTCAGAAAGTGCTTCAAGAACTTCCCAGCTTATTTTGCACATTTATAGGGAAGAGCAAACAACACTGACTGTGAGTCATCAAGAAGCTTATCAGAGTTTAAAGGTGGCAGCTTCTTGGTGGTGAGAGAGTAACAAGGATAAATACTTGAGCATACTAAGGAATTTGCAGGGACTCCAAAGGAAAACAACAACAAAAAAAAATTATCATTTACGAGCTGGAGTTATTGATTTCATTGATGAAAGTTACGATGTGCAAATCCAGTGCCACACAGCACCTTACCCTGTCTTCACTGGGAGCACGCTAACACGTGCTTCTTAGTTCCCAGCCATACCCAAACAGCACCTCAGCTGAATACTGATGACATAACTGAGGTAGAAAGAGGACAAATTCATCTTGTGCTAGTACCTCAACAATAGAGGCACCTTCAAGTTGGGGAAAACCAAATCTAACCTATAAAAATTATATATATACACATTATGTTGTGCATGTACTATTGCTTTCAGCAGTGGCTTCACAAATAACGGGTCCTATGGTTATCCCAACCTTTTGTTAATTAAACCATTACACATATGGCATTTCTAGAATGACACAAAATGCATGGTATAGCATGTATGCACAGCTTTATCTATAAAGTATCAAGAACATTACAGAAATATGGTTCTTAAAAGGATATTTTTCTTAAAGCAATCTTATCAAGTTATTACCTTCAATAGATGTACTGCAAGTTGGTTGCTTTGCCATTTAAGAAATGGCTGCTTCCTGGTTTTGGCATGCAGTGTCATCAGCAAAAGCTGACACAAGGGACACTGGTACCACAGTCCCAGATCAGCACACCCTGATGAATGGCCACATCGCTGAGAATTGCAACGAGAAGGCACATGCTAGGCTGCAGTGCCATGGATTTAGCTTCCTGTGAATGTAAAGAAAGTGAGAAAATGAAAGGAGCACAGCTGTGCATTTAAAAAGCCAAATCACAGATTTTCAGACCACGGTATTTCTTTTAGAAATTAAAGTTGTTTTTGTTGTTGTTGTTGTTGTTTTCTTATTGTTGCTTTTATCTAGCCCTGAAACTGATGAAGGGAGCCATAAATTTAATAGTCAACAAACCTTATGGAAACATGGCATTAAATCTTCAATTAGCATGTACTAAATGAGATCTTTATTATGGGATTCAGTGCCAAAAATATTTGCATTGTTTATACAACAGCACATATCTCTTTGCAGACAAAGCTAAAAATGCTGCAAGAAAATCCTTATTCTAAAATTGATAGAAATGAGGAGTTATAAAACATGAATTAGGTATGCTAAGAAATAGGAAGCATTTTAACATTGTGAATACACCAAAGTATTACAGAAGCGAAGACATTTAACTTACGTCACCTAATTATTTCTCTTGAATGTGAGAAGCATCCTCTAAAGAAAAAACATTAATTCTAGAATTTTCACTAAGTAAAGCAATTTAATATTTTTAAAGCAAGACATCCATGATGGAAAAGAACATATCTGAATTAAGTATCTGTGCTTTAAGAAGAGCCACATCTTCTATTTGCAACCACTTAATTCAGTAACCATTTTGAAAGGCTGCCTTTGCTTTTATCCAAGGCTGACTGTCTCTTTTGTGTTTTCTCTATCATCCTTCTCAATGACAGCGCTAGATCACAGAATTGCAGCATGATTTAATAGCTGGTATCTCAGGACTGACAAATAATAAAAACTCCTGTCTCTTGGCTTCTTTGAAAGGTGGAATCACAGAAGTCCCACACCAGCATGATCTCCCAGGCACTCAGGCACGTACTGGGAAGGTGCCCAGAACCAAATGGACCCCACGGTGCCAGTGTCCTGTGCGGCAATGTGCATGGAGCAGTGCAAGAGGAGAACCCGGCTCTCCTGAGCTTCAGGTAAAATCAATCCCCCTCTTTGAAAGATACCATTTATAAAGCGTATGCTGGTAAAAAGTAAAATAAAGTATTAAAAAAGAGGGTTTTTGGAATATAGGCTTCAGGGCTATTCAGCCTTACACATTATCTACGGGACGCGAAAGATATTGTACTGCTGTACTCTGTGCTAGTAAGAGTGGTCAGGACTGCCCAGTTTGGACTGTCAACATTAACTTATAGTGCTGTAAAAGACAAGCCACAAAAAGGCTTATAAACATAACCTGTAAAAAAAGCTTACAAGAACATGTTACTTTGACAAACAAAAAAAAGACAGTTGTGGAAAGCTGTGAGAAAGAAATAGGATGCAGCAGTCTTTCAGCATCTAAAGGTCACCATAAAGCTGACAGTGATAAATATTCACTGTGTCCATCTGCAATAGAACTAGAATAAATGAGTTTATCTTGCAGTAAAGGAGATTTAGTTTGGTTACCAGGAAAAACTTCTTTTCCCCATAAGGATACTGAACCACTAAAATAAGACATGGACAAACCTGTGGAATCTACCTCACAGGTTTTGAAGAAAAGTGTAGAGAAATTTCCATCGGAGAAACAAGGGTGTTCAAGGTCTACATTCATATATTCTAAGGTGACTTTTGTACCTATAGTACCTCTTATGGATTGTGAGTTGCTGTGTCTCAACATCCATGTAACTCTTAAAACCTAATGAGCATTTGCATTGATTAAACCAGTACAATTTAAATAAAGAAACGTAGCCAATTATAGACACAAGTGAAATAGACCCACTTGCATATCTTGAGCTAGAACCCTTATGGTGATACTTGCGTCCATTCTCCTCTAAAGTAGTTTGATTTTGCATCTTGAAATGGATCTTCATCTTACTTAAAAACTAAACTTTCCTCTTTTAAGATATCTGCATTAATTCTAATTCTTACCCATTTCCATATAAGGCTCCCTATTTTATGACTTTTTATTATTATTCTCAATGTTATACAATTGCTATTATTATTTTTAAAAAGACTATATGTTTGTAAATCAGTCTTCATAGTCTGCACAACTTCCAGAAACTTGTTAGCAGAAAACAAACACTACATGGCCATGAAGGTCTACCACTGACCAAGAGAAAACATAGAAAGAAAGTAGGTTGTCACATAAGGAGAAAAGTGAAAGCACTTCCAAGGGATCACCACAAAGAATTAAGTAATGAGTGAAGGTAGAATTATTATAATACTTCTCAATTCTAAATGCAGTTTCTACTGTATGCTTGTTCTTTCTGGAAAACATGAGGAAAATATTTTATATAGTGGCACAGAAAGTTGTT
This sequence comes from Aythya fuligula, assembly GCF_009819795.1. NCBI lineage: Eukaryota > Metazoa > Chordata > Aves > Anseriformes > Anatidae > Aythya > Aythya fuligula. The sequence continues at coordinate 44,327,027 of NC_045563.1, read as the reverse complement.
ACGGTGCTACTGGAAAAGTTATTGCAGGGCTGCCCAATAAAATCTCACAAAATGGGTATACAATAGTTATACTTTTTTTAAAAAATATATATATATATACTTTTTTCTGAGCTATTGTACATATATTGGCAAGCTTTTGTTGTTCATGTTGTTGTATTGTCCTGGTGTGGCCCCCAGAAGCACCACCAAAAGGATAATGCCAGATGCCAAGTAGCATGAAAAGTTTCTTGTCCCCAAACCTTGCAAGGTTTGGCTATGAGACATTGGCAAGCTGGTATACAGCAGACCAGTGGGTGACAGGAGTCAGGCAAGGTCATTCCTTGCTCTTGGCTACCCTTATCATTTGGGGAAGTATGAAGGACTGAAGGATTTTTAGTAGTAAGCTTGCTAAGAATATAATTTTCAGTTCTTTTAACAAAGGAAAGGATGAAATCAGATCTCTAGATTTGAAAACACTGGTCTATTCATGCTTGTGCATTTTCATACCTATTTATAAAACAACTGTTTTTCAGAGGCAAAAGGAAATGGGACTTCTTTCTTTTCTGCTCAGTGCACGTTCACCTGAGGATCTCATGCATGTACTTGATCCTCTTTCTTCCATGCCTGCCACCGATACAGAATAGGGCTGATTCCTGATTCACAAACTCCCACATTTTTCAGAAGTAAAATCACTCACCTCAAGTTTGTCCCCTGCTTCCTGAATACCAAATACATGAATAAAACACGGAGGTTCTTCAGACAGCAGACCTAGACTAAAAATTCATGTGCTTACAGAACATTTGAGTTTTGGTTTCCAACACAACGTAGAAAACTCAGTATGTTGTGCTATATATAGTGGAATATGAGACATTTGGGGACACAGAAATTATAGATTAATAAGTAGAGGAAACTACATAGTGTCAGAAAGCCATTTCGTAACTGTGTGTACATGCACATATGCAAGATTTCCGCCCATCAAGAAGAAGCTACCTGTGGGGACTTCACTAGCAAACAAAAATGATAATTCCTTCCTTGCCAATTGAACCTTGACCAAAGCAGGCTGTACAACATTTTCATCTAAGGGGAGCTTTGGTTTCACTTTTAAGATGAAGGAGAGAAGTATCCAAACAGTAACATAGGACTTGGTCTAACTTTTATCAGATAAACTCTCACCAAAATACCTGCTAGTTTGAGCTAATACAGCCATTACGGTGAGTTAGTATGACTTGTGCCTGTGTAGAGATCTTCTCTTTTAAAGGGAGCGTGGCATATGTCAGAAAAGAGAATATAGCAAATGCATCAACACAGGTCAGCTACATATTTCTGAGAAGTAGGGTAGAAAATGTGGCATTTATACTCTGCCAGATTATAAAACTATAAAGCACAGGCTATGAAGGTCATTCTAGTAGTTGGGTTTTTGGTAAGAACAAAGAGAAGACATGACTTACGTGCTTTGCCTATTGCACCTCTCTGTGTAGAGCTACTCGCAGACAGGGCCCTGCTCTGTACACAGTGCTCCGGGCGTTGCAGGTACAGCAGCCAGTCACAGCTGAAGAGAAACCTCTGCCAGGTCTGGCAAAAAAAGGTCATCCCAGTTGTTCCTTAATAAGGAACAACGTCAGCTGTCTGCTTTAATATGACCTTAATAAGACATCTAAATCCCTTTTACTCACCACCAGAATAATGAGTAATCCAGGGTCTCCTATAATCAGGTATCTCTGCACAAGAGTGTTTGAAACTACTGAAAAAAATTGTAGTTGTTTAAAAATAGCCTCAGTGTGCCATCATGTATAATATACTTAGGCAAAACCATAAGAAAGAATCTGTTTGTTAGTCAGAAAACTGCGATGCCATTAGAAAAACTATCAATAAAAGGTTCTCTTCAATGTGGATGCCTCACTGATGTTTCCAGAGGACTACTTAGCTAATTCTAAAACGTTCTTTGAATACTGAATTGCCATTACTTGTTTTCATCCAAGGAACAAGTAAAATGTTGTTTCCAATCCAACATTAAAAATGCACATTAGGGTGTGGGTTGTTTTTTTCTATTATTATTTTTTTTTTCTTCATTTTGTTTTTAATTAAACTGTCTAGATCGCAGTTCTGGCTAAAACAAGTATATTTCTGAGAATCTTTGTCAGGGTAGGAAAGTCACTTATCCAATATGAAACCAGAAGTTCCCTTAAGCAAGTGTTTATGTTACAGCTCTTGGTTCTTACATGGAAAGCGAGGTGCAAACTGTCTTCAGCATCTGCTCGGCCTCCTCATCAAGCATGAACTGGTGGTGATGAAGACCACTGCCATGCTAGAAATGGTTGGAATATATCCTTGTAATATAAAAATACAGAAAACAGAAAAAATACTGAATACACTAGAAGGGAAAAATACACATGAAAATATTTTCCTCCAATTTAGTTGAAAATTCACTTCAGCAGGTAGCCATATGGGCAATGTTTACCTGCAAAAAGAACAATTGCTTGGGTTTTATTACTGTTTTATTTTTTGTTTGTTTCTTTTTTCCCCTACCACCCTCCCCTTTCAGGACAATTCAGCATAGACATTTACCCCACCTCCCAACAAGTTCAGAACATACTTTTTACTATAGTTCAGTGCAAGAATAGCTAAAAGCTTCCTTAATTAGTACATCAGAAGGGTGGGGAGATCATGTTCCTAGAAGTTGTAAGCAATTTTTTTCTTTAAATTTCTCAAGATTAGCCATCCTTGGACTCTGGGCACCTGTCCCATAAATTAACGCACAAAGATAAATAATTGCTTGCAGACATTCACCTTAGACCACTCCTCCTCAGAAAATTTAGGGAGAAAAAAAATAGGTTTCATATCAAGCCCAGAAGTTAACAAACCTACATTCTTGTAGTGCAAAGGAGGAGAGGTGAGATCTAAAGCCAAGTACTCCCAAATGAGAATGCCCTGCAGCACCATCTCTTGATTCGTGTTGAGGAAACTCTAGCTGAGCAGCTCTCCTGGTCTCTGGGGTGGGGAATAAGTAAATGGAAAGAAAAAAAATATCTCAGGAAATCAAACTCAACTTATATACAGAGCAGTAGCTCAAAAACACCTTCACAGCAGCCAGTAATTGAAATACTGGAAGTGTGGCAATGGTCAAAGTCCAAAGGGGGCTGTGAGACCTTGCCCCTCTGCTTATGAAAAGCACATGGCCTCAGAGAAAACCAGAAGCAACTAGTTCCTCCCCATACTTTGAATACTAGGATGTGGGCATCGATGCCTGCAGAGTCTTTTAGGGTGTCTCTCGTGTCAAACTGCTTGCTCATTTCCTCGCTGGGTCAGCGCTCAGCTTTGACAATCACATTACGTGCACACCAGTTCACCTGCCTCCTAAAGAAAAAAAGCATTAGTTTCCTTCCAAGAGGAAGAACAGTCATGGTTGAGAGAGTAATTCCACAAATCACTTACTCTGCCATGGATAGTCTTCCAAATGATTCCAGCAGGATTCATGTCTCTATGTGCCACTTTCACATCCTCATTCAGTGACCTGGGTATTTACTGCACGGCATCACTATCATGCTACAGAAATACATCCCTGGCAGATACTAGAACAGCCCTCATTTTTCTTATGAGCTGCCCTCTTAGAAAAGACAACAGGAAACAAAATAATACTTGACAGCACCAAGTACAAGCCTAAGGAGAACAGTTTGACATCTACTTCTCTAGAAGCACCTCCGGCCAGGGAAGCCTTGTATCCTGCTACATAAATCCAGCCAGCTCCGAAGGGATGGAAAGATGGCTTAGAACTGCAGATCATGGTGGCAATGCCAATCAAGACTATTTTATGTCAGAAAACAGCAACAACAGATGACTCTCAGGGCAACATGCTTCAGAAACGGGGATACCAATGAATGAATTAAAGCTGTTATGTATACCCCCGTTTCACTTGTACTGATTTTGGTTGACAGCCACATGCTAATCCATGACACTCGTTGGGGGGGACAAAACTCCTCATGAAACATACAGAACCTGGGCCCTGAGCTCTCCAAGAGCAACACTGGCCCCTGAGGTGAGGTTAGAGAGGACATCAGAGGAACGGACTGTTCCCACCTCCTCCTCCCTTTACACTGTTGCTTGAAGGCATGAAAACTCCCTAAAAGCAAACCTGTAGCACAGAAATGGAACCCAGTGCAGGCAAGCATTGCTGACATGCTAAGAATTCATAACATTTATCCCTCGTCCATTTTAAACTGTCTCCTAAATACTCTTTCACTAAACACGTTAGGACTGGAAAAGGATGACAGTGATATCCACCTCCCAGCAATGCGCATCTCCACATGTGGGCAAGAGTCACGTTGCTCTGGGTCCTGCAGAGCCAAAATCACAGAGGAGTGCACACAAACATGCACAGACCAAAGGGGATACAGGGATATCAACAAGCGTTTATAAACCTTACGTGGAACCAGAGTGTTGTACAGGAGACAAATGTTATTATTGTGTTATAAACTGTACGTTTTGACAGTAAGTAAAGAGAGAGAGAAAAGAAGCCATTATGAAAGTCATCTGTGAAATGATAAAGAAACTTTTCATCTCTAGCACAGTTAAATAAAGGACATAGGATCAGGATTATTTACATGACCATACAGGATGACAAAATTACATGTAGACCAGTTAGAGCTAGACAACTCACAGAGAGGATAACAAAATTAGATACACCTGTTTATATTCAGTTTTCAGAGCCTAATATCTGAATTGTAAGCAATTATCTGCAGCAGACCGGCCACCTGAACCACTGTTATCAACATCTACTTCTTTATTAAATTAAAAAAAACATATCTGTGTACACATACACATTTCAGTAATGAACCACAGGCAATTCTGATATGTGAAATAATGTAAGAAGCAGTTATTCAAGACTTTTTTTTTTTTCCCAGTAGGTTTCTTGATCCCTTCTGTGTTCCCAGCACTGCCATGGGGTCAGTAGGACCAGGTAAGTGTGGTCACTGCAGAGGCAGGTCGCACCATCTATAATTCCATGGCAACTTGTCCTGTTCTGCAGATGCTTCACCAATTTTCTGCACTCAGTGTCAACTTACTAACCAACTTCAACTGAAAACTCATCATCCCATACATTTTCTAAATATAATTAAGTAAAACCCTGCAAGAGCAATTTAGGAGCTCCTGACAATTCTCAGCAGTAGCACAGCTGAGAGAACTGCAGGATAGCCCATTTGCTGTCCCTTCAGCTCTTCATTTGTGAAGCAAAAGAAGACGGCTTGTGATACCATAATTCAGGGGAAAATATAAGCTGCAGCCACACTATTCAAAGCAGTTGCTCACATGAGCAGGCAGAGGTACTCCTTGAGCAGGTCTGTGTGCCCCTGAAGCAGTGACAAGGCCATCCCAGGAATGCTCCTCAACCACCTTGCTTGCTCCGTGCCTGTGACAAGTCACCGTTAATGACAGGTAAAGCTCACAGAGAGAGCCAGGGCAAGCGTTAACACGACAAGATTTGCATAGTTTTGCATCTCAAATATCCATGTGCAGTTTCCTAGAGATCAAATACAGACACTACCTAAAAATACCACGCAGTCTTGGCTGGAAATACCACGAGACTCCCTTCCCATTTTCTCTTAATTCAACAGCTTGCAAGGAACAAGGGCCTTTCATTACCATCATACTCAGACTGAAAAAAAAACCCACAAGTTACTGCACTGTAGGCATTCAGCAACAGTATTTAATTCTCTATTTTCTAAATCAAAAATGATAAAAAGGGACAAGTTATTATTGTTGTACTCAGGTATGTTAAATCCATAAGAGCACCAGCACGTTGGCTAGGCACCAGTAACATTTAATTCAGCACCACAACCACCAGCCCCCCCACACACACTGCATTTAACAGGTAGATAAACACATGGGTAACGGCTCCAACATGCACCATTCACATCTGTGGGGAAGAACTGTCAATAATAATAATAAAAAAAAAAAAAGTGGTTACTTTTGCTAGCTATGATGAGAGATCAAATTCATCCCTTCTGATTCCATGGAAACCCTACACATCACTTGAAGGAAAAAGAAATGGCACAAATGAAGACTTATTTCACGCGTTGGTTCTCTAGGACAGCTGTACATCAGAAGATTGGGGTCTGTTGTACAGCCCCACCATGGCATTACGCTGCAGATTCAGCTGAGATAATGTCTTTGGATACAGCAATCTAACTGAGAACCTCACACTGAGTTACAGGTAAAATGAATCCTATTAGAGATTAAAACCTTCCAGTATCTGAGGGTGTTAAGATTCACAAAAAAAACTGAACACTGTTCATATTTGAAGGCTGGCAGGCAGTTTTGCAGTTACTTCTGTGTTACTCATGGTACTCAAAAGACACTTCGAAGAAACAAACTAAGCGTAGGTATTGCATGAACTTAAAGCAGTACAACTTGCAAGTTTTTTCCTTTGTTTTTTTATCCAGTTGGATTTATCCCATACAGTTAAGAGGAGAATTACAACCAACGATATGAAATGCTGAGAAGTTAAAGCTTGCCTCAAGGTGCAGTTTTTCCTGCAGGCTTAGAAATTCTATAGGAAACAATTTCAAAAAGAGCCTTTTTATTTTTTGACCATTCCTCTAGCATGGTAGAAATCGGAAAAAAATGATTTCCATAATCACAGCCTTTCTTGCTGAGCAGCTCAATCAAGTGCAAAATGTAAGAACCACAGAATTTACTGTGCATTGAACAGAAAAACAGAACACTCTCCGTCTGATCACTTGGGAGGTCTGCATGTCTCCACCCTGGCAGAGGGGTACATCACATACAGAATGGGGTACACCATTCAGTTCACATTGTGTGCAAAATGCTTACACATTTATGCAGTTTAAAAGAAGTACAAGAGATCCAAAAAGAGAGACTCGTGCCTTCCCCACCCCATCTCCCTCCCTCCCTCCCCCAGAAATTCCTTAAGCATTCGATGCACTCAGTTTAGCAAGATTTATGGCTAAATTTCTCTGTGTATGTGAGAGAAAACAGGGTGCTTTTGCCTTCAAAAATTTAGTAGGCAACTAAACTGAACATTATACACAGTAAGCATCTTAGTATTTTATTCATTGCATCTTTTATACAGAATAAGCTTTACTGATATTTAGTCCACTGCAGTATTGTGTTGATGTAGCAACAAAGGATTACATTATAAACAAAGAACAAAATTTTACCTTTAAAAATTTTATATATATGTAACTTTTTCAGTTGACAAACAGCATCACAATTACTGAAAAAAAATGAAATAAGCATGGAAGCTAAGGCCAAATTTTTCATCTCTAATTGATTCGTTTTCCGTATTTATCATAAATATTAGAAGCTAAATGCCAGCAACTAAAAATAAACATATCTAAAACTTTCTAGCAACCAGTATTCAAATAATGGAGAAAACATACAACAGAAGAAGTTTCTTTTCACATCAGTTGACATCTGCGATCTATTTACACTATATATGTTAAAATTCCACAAGATCATGAAGGGTAAGGAATTCTAAAACAATCTGTTAACCATTTCTTAAAATGGTGCTTTTGTAACTCGAGTGGGTCTTGAAAATTGGTAAAACATTGAAAAACATCACACTGCAGAATGCCTATACCAAAATTACATAAAAAGAGACAAAGTACTCCATAAAGTGTCACTGAGATGCTCAACTGAAAATAATATACATATGTATTTTTATCAAGATAGATATTACTGTAAAAATGCTCACATTTTAAAAATAGAGTTATTATTGTTTTTATTTCCATTAAAACTAGAAGGGACTACATGACCCAGCGTATGAGGAGTTTGCATATAATGACATGCTTCCTCATTTTATAGCACTACCAAAAATAATGGAGAAAGCTCTATTGTATACTTTAGTAACGATGGTCTAATTTCCTAGTATCCTTTAGAAGCTTTACTTTGTGGGTGTATGTGCAAGCAAGTCTGTACACATGTGCCTGTGTACATAAACACACACACCTCCAAGTGCATACACACACACATCCACATTCCTGCATACAACACTTGCATAATGCAAATCCTATGCAGGAACTCTGCCAAGTGACAGCCAAGAGTCACACGCTGTGCTTTCTTACTATTTTTCTTCCAATGTTTTTATCTGGTAAATGCAATAACACTCTCGTATTTGGCCAGATGTGTTAGTTTTTAGCAAACCATAAAATACCTGATTTAGCCATAACATACACAAGAAGAATGTTACTGATGGTGAGTTCAGTGTGAAAGCTCATGAAATGGAATGTCAATTACTCTAATAATTAGTATTCAAAGATTAGATAAATATTATGGCAAACACCTTGGACTTTATAGAAAGTTCAAAATGTAATTCACATTACAAAGACCGAAGATACTTTATGTATACAACTTTTAAATATGGATATGACTGGCATTTATTTTTAAGCTTACTTCTATTAGAAATAGCCTTGTTTCCTGTACAGGTGATGCTTTGTCTATACCATATATAGTAGAAAAATAAATTCTTTAGCAACCTAGAAATAGTTTATAAAACTCTTGTAGTCTCATTTGCTTTGCTAAACATGCCAATGTTAGACTGACAACTATAAATAAAAGCTATATAGACAACAGATGTAAAGTAGAACAAGTTAAGAATACTACAATTTACAGGACAGACTTTATTGTACTATTAATTCCTGTGTGCTTTGCAATAGGAATAGGGTTGACTTTTCTTTTTTTTTTTATGTTTTCTTAGAAAAGATAATTGCAAGAATATAACACAATATCAAGATAATTTATAATATACATGTAACTTAAAACAGCAGCCGAGTTATGGTATCATAGTAATCTAGAATGATATTCCAAGTCATAATTAGAAGTACAATACCTAGGACATAAGTGGGAGGGAAAGGCAATTTTTATTTTATGAAAATGGAGCAAGTCAAACTCTTAAGAGCCTTAAGTCTCAAAATCATCTATTTACTATAATACATACAAGACGATCTTAAATCTTGTTATAAGTGAAGATTACAACAGTGACCATCATAAAGCTTTTTAAAAAAAACTACACAGAACATTCTAGCAGCTGAACGAGCCAAAACTCTTGTCGTCTTTGCAAACCTAAAAAGGCGTATTTGGAGCATGGAAGAAAAAAAGCTGCTATGAAGTATCACAATAGTGATCATCTATGGTCTCTCCTTTGCTACAACTTGTAACCTTCTATTTTTTTTAACCACTAACAAAATATTTAACCAAAAGATCTATTTAAATTAAGCAGCATTCTCTTACAGCAAAATTGGTACCAATGTAAAATGAAAATAAATGAAAAAAGAGATCATTAAAAAAAATGGTGCAAAACCAAAAATCAGTCATTCAATTTTTAGTACAACATACCACAGGAAAAAAAAAAAAGAATACAAGTTTGTGATTTTATATATATACACACTCCAAAGAAGTTAATCGTCAGTACCCAAAGTATTTATTGCCATGTATTAGCAATGCATTTTTTTTTTTTTATATCTTTAAAGGGTCACATAAAAATAGATTTAAAGAATAGATTAATTGAAGTCCTAGATTAAAACATTGTTTGGTTTAGAGAATTTTACTACAACAAAGTTCATGTTTATGTATGAAAAGTTATATAACCTTATATGAAAATGTCATGAACTATTTTCTAAACACTACATGTATTCCCAAGTGGGAAAAATTAAAATATCTAAAATATATTAGATTAAGTTTACAAGACCATCAATGATCTTTCAAACATGCAGTTGTTTACAGAATTGAGTTTTACAAAATGTTTAGTTCAGGAATGGAACATAAAGAAATAAGTAGGCAACATCAAAACTTTTGTACAGTATTTGAAATTCACTTTTACAACAAGCATGTCCTTGGTATTGTGCTGTAAGAAATAATAAGCAAGTTCACCCACCCTTAACAAACTGTCCACAGGTTTACTTACAAGTAAAGATGGAAGGTGAGGGATTGTAAAATTCTCAACAGTGCATTTTGCATTCTTCCATAAACCATCCTAAGCCTACCGTCACATAAGTAGCCAGGAGATTACAAAATAAACTATAGCTGGGCTTTATTTGTTTACACAGAACGCTTGAATGTGAATAAAATTGCCAAAAATAGCATGTTAAATAACAAAAACAGCCATAAAGCAGGCTGTAAGCATTGAATGTTTCATAAATGTAATTTTTTAATCATTAAATTTCTATAGAAAAAATTTTATTCACAATATATTGTGACAAATTGTCACAGGAATGATATAGTGATTGCAATAAAGTATCATGCAGCAGCAGCTTTGTACTTTATAGCTATTTTTGCTTTTAAAAATTAAACCTCTCCAGTCATGCTTACCACATAGTTCTTATCTGCAGCGTGTACAAATGAGGAACACAGTACGGGATAGAACAAAAAGATGTCCAATCAGCTGGATGAGAATTTTTGTCATAAATATGAAGTACATTACTGTATCCTGAAACATGCATGTCTATAGCTTTTCTTTACTGTCCAGTGCCAGGCTGCCTGCAATCATCTCCTATCTATATAATACCAAGAGGGTCTGCTGGTAGTTGTGGCTGTATCAGCTGAGGCTGCAGGGGTGGCGGCAACTGAAGAGGTACCATGGGCTCCACCATCTGCACTGTGTTGGAAGGCGGTGGCTGACACGCCACTGGGTTCGGTGTTTCTATGATCTCTCCGTTGTAAAAGAAAAACTGACACTGTTGGATGAAGGTCTCTATAACCGACTGGTGGATTTTCGTGGTAGAAAGGAACTCTCTGTTTTCAAAATCGGGTCTCATCAAAGTAGGCCAGAAACAAATTGACAGGTTATCGGCAGTCATAAAGTTGGTTTTATATTGCTGGCTAACCCTGAAATGAGAATGACATGCACAGAAGTTAATTAAAAATTGTATGCAATCAAACCACAAGTATTTAAACACACACCAACATTTTGAAGTGACAATAATAAATTACAAATTCCTCCACCAGCCACAGGCTTACATGTGTTATAAAGTCAAGCAGATTGTCTAGGAGAAGAATGTCAGAACCCGCTTCTTACTGCAGTACAGCCACATATTGACCATCATTTACGATACTCAAAGAAAAGGGGATCACATTAGATTGTATGTTAAGAAAATGCACAACCAGTAATACCAAGTGTTGATTACAGCACATCTATTCATTTTTTTTTCATGCTGGCCCGCAAAAGAATTTGCCTCAGCTGTAAAGAACACATCAGTGCAAATTGGTTGGAGCAGGTGCCCCAGTCCAACTCATTTTGAGGAAGACTAGTAGCCTTTGTCAAGCTAGGTCCTCTTGTTGCATTATTGCTAGTTAATATGAAAAAAAAGTACAAACATAAGACTTGAAATGAGTATCTAAATTACTTTTTAATGCAAAATGGAAGCTCCCTGGTAACGGGTTTCAACAACCTTTCAGGAATAATAAAAGGAAAGGGATGGATTGCTTTAATGACTGTGGATATTCAAACGTTCAGCACGTAAAAACAATTAAATTGCAGCAATTGTGTACTTGTATACAGTTGTATAGAACTTATTTATAAAAATGGCTATTACTGTTTATTCAATCACAACCTTGAAGAAAAAAAAGTTTTTTTTTATCCAATTTTGTTACCATGCCAATTTTTGTCACTGTATACATGCACTCAGAAGCCTCCTAAGATTGTACAAAAGAAGCAGAAGGAACAGGCTCAATATTCAGCTTTAGCACTCTCTCCTTACTAACTTGCAACTTGGACCTTTTCCTCTATTACAGACTCGTCCCTTGGAATGGCGATTCTGCTGTAATTCTCTTTCTCCCATTCTATTTCTTTTTGTATTTAACGTTCCTAATACTATGACTTACCACAGTCACACCGAACCAAAATCTCTATTTTGTTTCTCTGATGTAAGCAAGTAGCACTGCAACTCCTGTGATTACTGCAGCATTCTTCCAAAGCAATATCTAATCAGACTCGGTTCACTCATCTGCTGCTTATTAAAGCAAGCACAAATGAGCTAACTTATTATTTCTATGCTCATTCTCTTCTTGTAGTCACTTGCTGTGTTTCACAAGATGCTGAATTAGGCTGAGCCAGGATATCTATTTAACATGCCAGCAGCAGCTACTGCAACTGTAACTGAACTCTGATCACGAAGTTAATAAGTATCTTATTATTAACTAGTAGGGGAAAAGCAAAACAAATCACCTGGAAGTATTTTTGCAAGTATTTTATCAGCAAAACTATTAATATTATTCCATACACATTTTGCACAGAAGCTTCTAAACAAAGCAGCATTTGAGCTTTAAAGTAATAAAAATATTTTAAATATATAAAATATTAAAGCTCTTAAAAGTGCAGAGTGAAGCAATAAAAAAATAATTAGAAGACATTTTACCTAATATCAGCCAATATAATTTTAGGAAAAAAAATCCATTCCCTATGAAACTGCAGATTTGCCAATAAAAGACGTGGGGGAGAGTTCCATGAACCAGAATTAACTGAATACTGTCCAGCTCCAACAAAAGAAGGAATTTTTTCCTTATTGTCTCTCCCTGCCACGTGCAGCGTACAGGCTTCTCTGCTTATGCTCGTTAGGTTTGGCACCTGTCACACCCCTCTGTGAGCCAATCTGTTGAGCAGAACAGCACAACACTACCCTAGCAAACTAATTTTGTTTGTTTGTTTGTTTTACTTTGTTCTTATGTTTTTCCAATTAATAAGTAAATTCAACCTCAGTTCCAGATTTCCAGAACTTCACAGGAACAACTGAAAGGGAGATTGTGGTAATGATATAAGGAAGAACTGACAGGTTTTGACTATGCCTGAACTGCCAATTAATGTACAAGTTTACACATCAGACTAGTATCATAAACACTGGAATTAAAGAACATTATTAAATGTCAAGACAATCTATATAAACCAAGATAGTTTAAAAAATAAACAATTCTTTAAGCAGGGATCAATCTGAGTGCCACAGAGATCAGTTCCTTAGTCTATCATTATCACACCTCAAGAAAAAGCAACTTCTCCTGGTGAGTTAGTTACTGTTCTATGAATTACATAAAATTCCATGAAATATGTATGAAGTTTACAAAGTAATATATTTCTAGGTCAAATTAATCTACTAAATCTACAGAATCTACTCAAATGGTTTGATACCACAAAAACCAAAAAACCAACAACAACAAAAACCACCACCACCACCACCACCAAAAAATACTCCGAACTCAAAAGTCTTTTAACAAAATGTCTCTTACAGGCTGGGGAACTGCAATTGGAAAACAGTTCACTTTGGAAAGAACTGACACTAAGGAAGAAGAAAATACAGGTTCCCAAAAAAGGTAAACACGTTGAGACGTTGAAACAAAAGAATTTCAAGATGCAACACAAGTACTAGATTACTCTTATGGGCTCTTGCTCTCAAACCAATGGTTGGGCTTGATGATCTTGAAGGCCTTTTCTAATCTAAATGATTCTACGAACTTTGTAAACATGGTTTTGATGACAGGACGTTCAGAAAAAGAATGAGCCCAGGTTTGGAAATTCTACCTCTCTGCAATGAATGGATTCACTGAATCAATTTCCCTAGGTTGGTGCTGTATGAACTACAGGAGAGAAACAGAGCCTGATGAATTCCAAAATACTTGTAAGCATGATGGTTTGGTTGCTTCTGACATAAGACTCTTCTTGGGCAGAAGATATGTAAACTAAACTAAAATACCCTGCGCTCTAAGTAACATCACAGTTTCATCTAGAAGTTACTAGTGAGAGTTGCATGAAACATCTGGTGTTAATAAACCTGCCAAACAAGTATGCTATTCTACTGGGAATACAATTCTTGTATTAAGGTAGACAAGACAAAGGCAACTGAGATACAGTTGTCGTGCAGAAATAGACAGGAAAAAAAACTTTAGTAACTTGTCAGTGACTATTTTGATGATCAGCAAGAGCAGACTGCAAAAATTTCTGACAGCTGGCTGTAGTCCATAGATTGAAAAGCTGTGAAAACCATAGTAAACACTACAATTATGGCTATAAAAAATATTTTCACTCATTTACAATGCATGTATAGTGGTAATTATAAAGGATAGACTTGTATTTTAGCACGCGCATTACTTATTCCAAATTGTGTGAGAGTACACAAATACTGCCTCTCGACCTGTTTTTAATAAACCTGGTCCAAAGGATATTGGGATACCATTCCTGAGTAAAAGCAATATTCATATTACTTTTATTTTATAAATATTGCAACTCCTACCATACTTTCCCCATACTACTTCAGAATCTTCTTGTGAGTGCTTAACAAATGTCTTTTTATCTTCTTTTATAATCATTCAAAATGAAAATGAAGAGTCTGTATTTCAACCTTGCCACTTCTCTTGACCCTACCATCTTTGTCCACTCCCAGCTCTTCAGGCTGTATACCCTGTATACCTGTGATCAGACTTCAAAAGCTGTGCAACCATGTTTTTCATAGTCCTCAGAAGCACACTGTGCCATATTAACTCTTACATATAAAGGGAGCCATTATAGAAGAAAAAATTAAAGCCAGTGTCAATACAACACCATCCTGTTTCAACAAAGTCTTTAAAACTCACTTCTACTTACTATTAATCAACCACAATTAGACAGCTAGCATACTATGAAAGGTACTTATCACACTGAAGAAATATTCATCTCCTCGCTGCTATTTACTGCATTCTCATGGTCTTTTATGTCTAGAGCAAAGTCATCGGGACAGTACTTGCATTCTTTGTTTCAATAACAAAGTCCTATGTTTGTGGACATACCAAAATAGTATCAATCACCAACCACTCACACTTAACTATATAACAATAGCACATTTCTCACTCTGCTGACATGTGAAATAAAAACTAAACAGTGAAAATAGCAGTTTGTAAAGAGAACTCTTCAGTCATGTAGAGAAGTGTTTTGGAGTGTTTTAGCTCATTTAATGAGAAATTCATCCAAAAAACACATTTCAATTTCTATTATATACTAGCAATAATTCTCCACTTGTTAATTTCTTAAAAATAAATATAGTCTATAAAGAATTCAGTTACAAGAAAAGGTCTGAGTTTATTTTAAGATCCTGTATTTACCTCCATATATATGCAACTGCTTATGCTTAGGCAGTTCTCTTGCTGAATGGCACTCACCTGCCACTGCAAATGAGAAAAATGACAGCCTCTCATACTTAAGAAAACATTATTTGGTTACTAGCAACCTGTATGTATGTCACTCATCTTTAGGAGGATGAGAACGGACTGGAGAGCAAAGGCCAATATACATCACTACTGTTCTCCGGTAAGTTCTGTGATGAATTTATTTCAGTCATCTGTGTATGTGCATGCATTAGAACCTTTTCAGCATTTTTTACAATTGCGTTTAGCTCTTTAACCCGCAGCAATCTGGGTACTTGACACTGCAATTAGACTTTTGGTACACTCAGCTGTGCTATGCAAACAGATGACCAGCTGATGAATTCTGACAATTGCAGGACTGACACTATTTCACTGAATTCAAGTGACATGCGAGTTTCTATCTGGTCCATTAAGAACTACTGAAACATTTCAAGTGACTTATCTAGTAACTGTGTCAAATACGTGATGTTTCATTTTTACCTCAGAACATCTTTCAAGTATGCAATATAAAAACACATAGAAAAATTCTAATTATGACTATCTATTTTAGAGCTAGAAAACAGAATTTTTATTTGGCAAAACTGCAATGAAAAAATAGATACATTCCCTTGCAAAGGAAAATGAGTAACTTCATAAAGCTTTAGAAATATAGTTGTGACTGAGAGAAGTGTAAAGTAGGTGCCTAAATTTCAAAGCTTCTCATATACTCAATGAAAATAAAATTGTAGGTTGGAAACGACCTTTAGAATCATCAAGTCCAGCCATCCACTTAACACTAGAAATCTACCGCTAAACCATGTCTCTGCGTGCCACGTCCACATATCTCAAATATGTCAAGGGATGGGGTCTTCACCACCTCCCTGGGCAGTCTGTTCCAAAGCCTACCCACCCATTCCATTAAGAAATTCTGCCCAATATCCAAGTTTAAACCTCCCCGGCGCAACTTGAGGCCATTGGCTCACATCCTACTCACTTGCCACCTGAGAAAAGAGAGGACACCCTCCTTGGTGCAACCTCCTTTCAGATAACTGTGGACAGAGATCAGGTCTCCACTCAACCTCCTCTTCTCCAGACTAGAGAACTGCAGTTCCTTCAGTCTCTCCTCATAACTCTTAATAACATAGTTAATCTGATTTAGTGGATTTCAGAGAATCCACTGTTTTAGATGAATAAGAAAAAGATAGTCTTTTTACATTTTATGACTGCATATTGTACACTTGCAGGGTGTACACTTAAAGGGTCAGATCAGATAGTATACATCTAGAAGTATTAAGACTATTTTAGTAATTTTTTTTTTTTAAAGAAAGCCATTACATTTCCTTGTAAGAGGCAAGATTTAGGATATGAATGTAAGCAATTTACCATACTTATAGCTTTGTTCTACATTTTAGTCATTCAGTGGGTGTTTTTAGTGCTACATTTTAGATGCTGATTGAAGCTGACCATGATGACCTCCATGTTCCTTCGAACCTATATCAGCCTCTAACATTAGTAGCTACTTCCTGAGAAATGAGATCTGCAACAGTTGTGCAAATTTGTTCTTTCAGCTTTCTTGTGATATACAGCAATTAACAGTTACTAATACATCTATTTTTCGAGTGTTACAAATTAAAAAAATTAGTAGAAAATACTAAACCTGTTTAGATGCGTTATCACATATTTGAAGACATCGTAGTTAACCGGGTGGAACTTCTTCACAATTTCCTTTAATTCATGCAGTCGTTCTGTCCTATCCAGGATCTCTATAGAAACAAATGACATTTTCTCATACATTTAGAAAGAAATTCTGAATAGTGTTGCTCTCTTTTTCCTACTTTTTCCAATTGCATTGGAAAACAGTAAGACCACCTATATCACACATTCTAAGCTAGTGCATGTTTTGACTGAAGTTTAACTAATCAAGAAAAAAATAAAACCTCACCAGAAACATAGTAAATAAGGGATTTGCCTGAAAAGTACAGCAAAAACATCAAAAATAAGTGCTTAGAGATGTCATACAAAAATATAAAATTTCTAAGGGAATATACTTAAATGAAGTCCAGGCCCAAGCCTTAGGTTTACACTGATATTTTCATATTTTGAACAAAACGCATTAAGAATATTGGATATCACAGCTGTATGCTGCAAAAATGAATAGCACTGCTTTTCTAAAACAGCTTGCTGGCACCCAGAAATGATCCCAAGAGAGATGTTCCCTCTTTAAGGAAAGGGAACAATTTAGTCATATTTTCACTTAAAACTTTTAAAGCATTTGTAAACATGGTTAACCATTTCATCTTACACAGAGTTCAAGAAGAATTTAAAAAAAATCTCAGATTTACCATAATATTCCATATATATGTCAGATTTCTACAGACTTCTTTGAATGGAAGCCATGATGAATTGAGGGGCGTTTCCCCCACGTACACACCTGCTTAACAACTACATACCTAACTACATTAGATTTCCAAGAGTTTTCATCATATGCAGAACAAATACAGAATTAAAAAAAGGAGATTCTTCCAATTAAATTTCCTAGGTAAACTAGAAATAATAGGCCACAACTTATTTAGAAAAATCTAATGTAACAAGTTTACTTCATCATATAGTCCAATTACTTTGAAAGAATGTTAACAAGAAGTGGGTACATCTAAGCAATTAAAAAGTCAAGATAAAAATCAATGCAGGTAACCCTTCCAAGTACAATGAACTAAAAATAGCAATAAGGACAATCAATTTGTAAAAATAAAATCAAAACAAGATTATTACTTACTTGATGTTTCTAACAACTCCTGATGTAAAGAGTAAGGAATTAATGGATCTGGCAAATCTGCAAAAAAGGCTTTAAGAGCCCCAGCCACAGCATTAACTGTCACTTCCATAGACTCTAGACTGATATCATGATCTGTAAGACAAAATTAAACAGCACTGTAAGTAAAACCTACAGCTATCCTTCGTGGCATTTTATGAAAGCAAGAACTTATTGAAAATGCTGAAAATGAAAATGTTGCCAAATATTTGTCAAAAACTCACGACAAGGTGAATCAGTGGGTAAGATACCATCACTTTGACACACATGAAATCAAATTTAACAAGTCTGACAGTATTAAGAAAGCAGATCAGAAAATAAAGTTGTCTAACTCTGTGTGGATCTAAATGCACTTTTATTTGACATTAACTATTTTCTGATAATTCATTTTGCCCAAGAATGAGTTTTAAAATCTATTTCCCCAAATTTTGTTAAAAACTGGCACAATTTGCAGAGTTCATGTAGACACACTAACAAGATCACAAAGCCTTTTAAGCAAGGACAATAACACATGCAATAACAACACAGTGATTCTACATTGCCATATAACCTACTACTAGATTCACTGTAAAAGTCATGCTAGATAATTTAAAAATTTTTCAAAAGTCCACTCCACCTGAAACATCATTTAATATAGTGACGTCTAGCGTTATATTTAGATTATCTGAAATAGTACAAAATGAGGCATTAAAGAAAATATATATTTATTCTCCTTATCATCTAGGAGGAATTTTTTCATCTATTTCATCTATTTCACACAGATTTAATTTCATGACTCATATCCAAGAGGACTCTTAAAATACGTTTTTTTTTTTTTCTTTTTGAAGGATCAACTTTGATTAAATGAAAAAGCAGAAAGAAAAAATAATGCTGACCCTTCTCAATACACCCAGATGAACAGCATTATTCACTGATCATATTCCAGTACATTCCAGCATGAGGAAGGTGGTATTACAAATTCATTATCAAGATTTAATCCATGTTATCAAGTTAATCCATATTATATCAAGTTAATCCATATTATTCAGAGGGCTTTCAATAAAATAATTATCAAAAAGTTCTACATTCGGGGGGCGTGTGGGAAGGAAGTCAATGCTTTAATGCCTAGGAATGGTGAGCACTTTAGACTGCAGTTAAACTCATTTATACAGCTAGAATAGCACCTAGAAATTCCACAAGCAGCACTTAGAATCTTGTAGCCAGTTAAAACTGATTTTATCTCATCCTTAGTTTACACACAGCTTCAGTAATTACAACTTGAACTGTATCAGTACAACCTACCAGAGCATTAAGCACTCAGTACTAGAGAAAGCAGATTGAACATGTAACTCATTTACAGTGACTGCACTATCTTATAAATCCATGGTGAATTCAAGTTGTTTTGGCTTTAAATAATAAATTTGGGCATTACCTTGATCAAACTGTTTCTGAATGTTGTCTTGATCTGTTTTATTACCACTGACACGGTACAGGCCTTCAGTACACAATCCTTAGAAGGAGGGAAAAAACAGATATAAAACAAGGTTATGTACTACAGAGCAAAACAGAGCCAGTCATAATTATTTATTCAGAAGCCATAGGTAGGAACATAAATCCAAGTGCCTAAAAAGTTACATGGTAGTACTATATCACTGTAATTGTTATCAAAACAGGAAAATACCAATTGTTTTTTGATTACACTACTCCATTTAGTGTAAGTCAGGAGGGGAGCAAAGTGTTAGGAAGCAGAGGTTCTCCAGGCTGCTCATTATTACCTTGCCTTACTATGTGTTACTGAGTTATCATATTTCTAGCTGCCACCCTAGGTAAATAACATTACAATACAGATCCACACCTTCATTATGAACACAAAACACAGACACACACTCATGATCGCTCGCTCCACCCCATTGATTATGCATCCTATCACATCGCTATCTGTTCTGCCCACAGCTACTCGCTAAACGGAAGCATCCAGCCTGCTAATCACAGCCACCTGTAATCTTTTTCTTTGGCGATTTGGAAATCATTAAGGACAACAACCAGTTCATAGTCCACAGTTCTTCATCTTTACAGTTACAAAATTATCTATATGCTACATCTCCATAGCACTACATGCTTTTATTTAAAAAACAACAACAACAACAAACTTTTAGAGCTCTATAAAAGTTTCTTGGCTCTTTACCATCACAGCCCAGTAACTGAATGCATTTTCCACCATCAAGTCAATACAGCAACTCCTCAGTCATACCTCAGTCTCAGAGCATGTTGATTACCAGCAAACACAAGAAATCCTGCTCACACGCTGCAAGTACAGAATACACGTAACTACTTCATACAGCTGGGAAAGTTGCATTAATCCATTTGGCAATTATCACTCTTATAACTCCGTTTCTCCCTCTTCATGCCGCACACACATTTCTTTACTGGCCCCATCAAGACTACCTTTGTAACTTTTGAGTATTTCTTCTTCAAAAAACCTTCCATTTAGCTTTCCAAATCCATATTGCCAAGAATCTTTTCTTTTAAGTATTTACCAAAACTGTCCTTTCAAAAAAAAAAAAAAACAAAGCACTATATGCTGCTTTCCTCAAAAAGCAGCAGGAGATAAAAATTGGTGGCACAGGGCAAAATTTGGGATTCAATGATTTCCACAGCTGGAGAGGTTTCAAACCTGCCTTCAAAAATGCGCCCCAAATGCTGTCACAGAAAAATTTTGTATTCCTCTTGCTGAAGTTGTAAATAAAGGAATAAAATTAAAAAAAAAATAAAAAATCACTGGTAGGTAAGAACAAGCTAGGATCGTTTAGTACAGGAGAACTCTCAGTTAGATCCCCCACAGCCCCAGGGTATTCTGTGCTTTATCCAACTACCATTCCATTTCTTTCTGCACAAAGGGAAATGAATCTGCTGCAACAGCATTTTCTGTAAAGTCTGATTCAGTCGCTGTTTAGTAAGAGAGCTTAAACCTTCAATACTTGGACTGGGCTGCTGTGGAAACAGAGATGCTCTATGGTAGTATCTGGTGGTTTTGTTTTTTTTCCCCTATTTCACCACACAGTAGACACCTCTTTGCTCAGACCACTACAGCTCTGAGATACCATAAAAGCTAACACAGCACTTCTGAAAATTTTCAGGAGATGCCTACTAACTTTAGGCATCTTCTTCCAAGAACAGCAGCTGAGTGCTGCAATTCTGGATTATGCTCACTAAATTTGTCTCTTACATTCCTCATACAAAAATAATTTTTCCTGCTTTTATATTCTAGAAAATAACACCTCATGAAACAGTTGATGAGCTGTTAGTATGCTGTTCTTTTAAGGCACACGCAGAAAAAAGTTTAATCTGTTTGTGTACATACATGTACACGAACTTAGAAGTTCGATGATGTGATTTAAGTAATGTTTCAAGTTTATATTTTTTGTTGAGTTTGCTGTTGTTTTATTAACCAACCAGGTCTCTGTAATGTTTGTTACATCAAGATCTTCAAGTATAACATTGCAGTTTACCCATCTAAACTTGACAGCTCATGACCACATTAACCTCAGCAACAAGGCAGACCAAGGCCTGCCCAGCACAATATCCCATTTCCACACCAGCACGCAGGACATACTTGAGGGAAGAGGTAGGAGCAGCAGGAGAAGAAATGAGTAAGTTTTCTGTGGTACATCCTCCCATCTTCCTACGAATGCTTTTGCATAAGGACTTGCAATCGCCATTTGAGTTTTTATCCTCCCCTAATTCAGCTAAAATCCCTTTAAGTCATTTATTGTGGTCTTTACAACAACTCATGGCAGAGAGCTCTTTCAGAATTCAGTAAGGTAGAGCATGAAAACATACTGGTTTTATGCTCAGTATCTGAAGTTTTCCTAAAGCTTTTTTGTTGTGTTAACAAGCAGTGAGCTCTCTACTCTGTCAAAACTATGTTTTTTTTTTTTTGTTTATTTTGTTTTGTTTTTTATTTTGCAATTTCCCTTCCTCAGAAATTTTCTAAGCTGATCTGTTTAGTTGTTCTTACATCAAAAGCCACCATTACTGTCCTGTGCAGTATCTTTTCCAAATTCTTTTCTACTCTAAAGCAGATTGATCCAAACTGCAAGCCCTATTGAAGCTGCGTGTGTAACGTGGAATTACACTAAAGGATCGTTTTTCGCCATACGTTCTCTTTAATTCTTTCAGTTCTTTTTGCTTGTTTGACACCACGTATTGAGAGTAGATGTTTTCAGACAGCTTCTCTGATGATTTTAAAGCCTTCTGCGGAGTGACAACAGCTATACTAATATTTAGCCTGACTAAGAGTCACACAGTAGCTGCCAACTTGGCATCTGCAGCCAGGTTCTCACTCTCATTGTACTGCCTCCGTTTTGAACGCGTGCCATCTCATCACAGCATGCCTGTTTCTCCCCAGTCTAATTCCTTCCCCTACAGTGACCAACTGAATTTTTCAGGAGTCATTTGCTACTACAGCAGCCAAGATGATCATTCTCAGAGTTACCTCTGTAAATTTTGTGATCTCTACCAGCCCATAATTTTACTCCACAGATTGACCTAATGTACCACTTCTCAACCACTATGCCAGCCAGACTACGCAGGACTCAGGGAACCTCCACCTGACTGAGCCAGACCGGTAATTTTGATGTACAAGAATGTAGGTACCTACAGAGCAAAGAATGCGAATTCTTTTCAAGTAAGAAAAGCCTGACACTAAATTAAATGATATAAATACATTTAAAATGTTCCTAATCTGTGCACAGAAACACTGGCATTTAAAGAATCACAACTTTCAATTCACACACTCAAAAACAGCACCAGAAACATTTGACTGATTTTTGCAATAATATATAAATTATTGAAATGTTCAATAAAAGGAATCAGTATGAAGAAAATAAGCAGTACTTTCAGGAAGACTCAAAAATAGGAAGTTCTCATCCAATGCTGAATTAACAGTTCTACAGTCTTCATTAACCAACTATTAAACAAGCTCTCAACCAGTTTATGAACTACTACTCCATCTCATACTTCACGGCCAGTTCATTTACAAAACAAAAAACAACTTCAATTAAAATGACACGATAAAAAGCAATTCACTTTTTCTGTGCTTGCCAAAGCAAACAGGCACATTCTTTACTTCATTAAAAATGGACCAGATCTGAAGATACTGTAATTTTGTTTGGTCACTGGGCACGGAGGAAGGTAGGGGAATAAGAGTAGCAGCTAACCAGAAGTACTGACATCGTGGTCTTGTCTGCATTGTTTAGGAATTCTTTACATAATTCCCATGATGTTTCCTTTGAAGAGATACCTTAATTAGCAATACAGCTCAAGTGCACAACATGTGTTTATGAATATTTCAAAACATATTTGTTTACAGCTTTTAATGATTCTCACACACTAATAAATTAACACGTGTGCTCCTCCCTCCATCCGTCTGGTAGTCAGTCTTCCTTCAGAAGAAACAACTGATGCCTGTTTTCCCCTCCTCTTGCGTTTCGACAGAATTTCCTCCCTGCTGATTAATTCCAAAGTTGCGATGCCCAAATTGAAGTCATCACAGAACTGCTCTGGTTGGAAAGCACCTCAGGAGGTCATTACTCCAACCTCCTGCTCAAACAAGGGTCAATGCTGAATTTAGATTAAGCTGTGTAGGTCTTTGTCTAATCTGATCTTGAATACCTCCAAGAACAGAGTGCCCACCAACATTTGCAGTAACATGTACCAGTGTTTCAATAAACCTCAGAATAAGATTTTTCTCCCATCCAGTAGGAACCTCCAATTTTAATGATTATTGTTTCCAGTTCTCCTGCTATGCACATCAGTGTTTAGCTTGGCTCCATCACCTCAGCTATCTCCTCACAGGTATGAGAGCGCTACTTTCCTTAGCCTTTCTCCCTCCAAACTGTGCCAATCCAGTTCCCATTACCTTTCCTCACAAGTCATGAGCTCCAGACCCTGACCCTCTTTCTGCTAGACTCTCTCAAGTTTGTCTACATCTTTCTTGTAGTATTTCAGATGAATTTTAATAAGTCCTGAGAAAAGAAGCACAATTACTTCAAGTTACTGCCTACCCTTCTGTTGGGTCAGTCCATTACATCCTCAGCTGCCTTTGTTAGCAGGATGCACTACTGACTCGTGCTTGGTCTGTCTATCACCAGAACCCCCCAGATCCTGTCCAGCTGCACTTACCAGTTGCATGAAGTCAAGCACTGAATTTATTAAATGGCAAACTGTGCTAGTATTCATAATATTAGTTTGATGCCTCCTTACTTGGTAAACAGACTTGAAATGTCATTTGTATCAAGCTTTTCACCTATTGTTTAAAAACGTACGCCAACAAAAAATCCAAAAAGCAAATTAAAGGAATATTTAAATATTTTAAAAGCTCATATATTATATACTCATATATATGAGTAGTTAGCATGAATAGGTTTAGCCAAAATTACTAAAAAAATTTAGCTGGGAAAGCTAAAAATAATCAACAACTGTAGGTGTTTGGTAACAGATAAACAGAACTTGAAAATAAATTGGCAGCATATAAAACAGCATAAAAATGTCACTACGTTAACTACATCAAAATACTCTATGAACTTGCAATAAACACTTTTTACACTTAAAGTTTAGAACAGAATTAACATTCAATAGGTATCTTTACCTTGTTTTGCAATTATAAAATTCAATCATACCAACAACATTGAGACAGAAAAAATTACTTTTGTTGAAAATAAGGATTTAATTAGCCTTCAGAAACCTGTTTTCCTCTCTTTCAAACCAAATTGACTACTTCTGAGTCTGGGTAGCTATGCAAAATTCATGTAATACTAGAGAACTCTGAAAAAATATACTTCTTACTCTTCACATGGCAATTCTTAAGGAGAAATGCACAATCACAGAATTCATGCTATTAATATAGTTAACGTACAGTTGAGCTTCAAAAATTATCTGATCTCTGCTGCCTATACAAAGAAAAAACAAGAATGTATTAAAAAACGCAATGGTCTACATAGTTGTAGAGAAGCAGCTCTAGTTTTGAGGCTAGCTCTGCTTCCCCGCTGTGAGCATTTCCATAAATCTGGTTTGCAGAACACTACTACATATTTTAAGTGATGTACCAAAATGACCTTCTATTCATTCCATCAGGAGAAAGCAACAAACGCACAAGAACTGTATCCTCAAACCTCCGTTTAGAAGCCTACAGCTGAAAATAACTACTAATGTCAAAAAGTCAATTTCAGCAGCTGCCCTTAAAAGCAAGTTACATAGTGATTTAAGGTGACAGAGGTAAAAGCATACAAACATCAGCAGGTTATGCACTACACAATACCACCAGTGATTATAAAAGTACTTACATAGTCTGTAAAAGGTTACAGGTAAGACTATAATATCTTTACCAGAAAAGTAAATTTTCCTGAACATGTATCTTTGTACTAAGATGTTTAGTGGAAAGGCTGATAATTCACCATTATCAAGTTACTTACCTGAAAGGTAAAATTATTTTCAATCATCTCATTCAATGAATCAACAAGAGCGAGCTCTGACAACCAACCAAAGATTACTCATCCTGCTATAATTATAATGAATTCAAAAATGAAAGGCTTGGATAGAGGAAACATTTGCCTATAATCATGGACATATGAATAACATATTAATACCCACATAGAGTTTGTTTATAGTATTTAGGCACATTTTCATCAGTATTATTAAATTTAAGATAATCTTACATGATATCGTAATTTTTTAAATCAATAGGTGCTGACAAAGCAAAATATTATGGGCTATCCCTACTTTGTGGTATTAGCAACAACAGTACACACTGCTGCCAAACTGGGGGTTCTGATACATGCTTATTACTTACTAGGTTTAGATCTGCTAAAGCACTGAACACTTTACTCCCTCAGTTTCTACCTTTAGTGCTATCAAGGAAAGTTTCCAAAGAAATTTGAGCCCTTGATCATCTTTGAAAAGCAGAAATTATTTGACTCCATAAAGCAAAATCAGTCTAGAACAAAAAATTCCTGCTGCAAAATATCAACCAAAACAGGAACACACAGAAAGTACCTTCATGCGTATGTATCTACAAACGTATACCTGAAAGTAAGCGATTCTCAGCAGATCTAGCTTTACCCTGACAGGATTCTTATGGCACCTTCCGACAAAAAACTTGTTGAGTTAGAAAAGGGTAGAATTTTCACCTCCTGGATTTACTTCCATTTGTCCAAATTATTCCTCTTCCACTGATAAACACTCATGTTTTTAAATGTGAGGATATTCCAAAGCACCACGATAAAACAGAAAAATCCATTGGCATTTTCTACATGCTGTCAATTCTTTACAGTTTAAGTTGAGTAAGAATCTTCAAGAACAGTTTCTGATCTTATCTGAGGATCCAGAGCAAAACAGGGAAAACTGCATTTTACACTGGGTACTTTTTAGCCTCAGTCACAATTCTGAAAAGTGGGTCTAAAGCATCTTCTATAATTTCATGAGGCAAGGAGAGGAAACATGAAAATTTTAGATTAGCCCTTCAATTTAAAGTTAGCTGTATCTTCTTAAAAAAAATAAAAATAAAAAATTAATTCAGCCACAGTGCAAATTACATGCGATAATATAAAGGGAAGGAGCCGAACTCCATTAACTTCTATGATTCTAAGTACCTTAAAGGGAAGCTAAACAAATCTGTCCTCCATAAAACAAATATACTGATTAGCTTCATTCAAGCAGAGTTGGAGAAGACTACAGATCTTGATTAAAAAGAAAGATGATGATAGTAAACACGGGTATGTCTGATGAGTCAGTCAGTACTAACATCAGGCTGACTTGCTAAGAGAAAGCTGAAGCATTGGAGGACTCCCCAGGGGCAAGCAGCTGATACGATAGCTTTATCAAATGGAGCTGGTACTGTTCTGGACTCCTGGCTGCAGCTAATAGATCTTGACTTGCCTTCTGCAGACTGATCATCTCCAAAACCGTTTTCATGGGATTTTCTACAAGATAGTACCAAAGTTGATGATGGGAGTCTATTTCAGCAGAGGACTTGAAGGCAAGGCAAGTGAAAATTTAATTTCCCTTGTAGCATGCTTCTCTCGAAGAAGGCAAAAATAGGTTCTATCAAAGGAGGAGGCTGCATGAAAACTAGAACACATGGTTTGAATCTCATCAGATTTCTACAGAATATTAACCTAATATAAAAATAACACACATCAGCAATAAGACTCCCACACCCAAGTAAGGGAGCTGTAAAGAACAACCAAAACTTATACAGAATCCAAACTAGGAGAAGAAAAAACTAATTCAGATCAAAAGTAGAGGCTTTGTTCCATCTTTTCCAAATGATTAACAGAAACAGCAGGACAACAGTCTTCACAGTCACACACAAAGCACACAGATGGCTCAAGGTTTGTGCTGCTTACACATACGGCCAGAATTAAAATCCTCCAGTTTTCAGTACCTGCACAGCAGCAGATCAGGAGAACCAGCATACAAGCAATACCTCCCCAGCCACCACCTTCTGAGGAGCCCCACACATTCTGAACCCACCAGCAGCTTAACTAAACACCTTATCCTTCAAAGACAGGTCATTAGAGGAGACAAAAAGTGTTAGATCTACTGGATGCTTCAGTTATCTAATGATTATGATGAAAAACGATGACTATTCATGTTTACTCTCCATTATATCTCTCTCTCACTCCACAAGCTGGTAAAAATGATCCGTTCAGAGAAATACTAGATTTTCTCTTAAAGGTCTCCCACAAAGTCAACAGATAACAGACAATAATACTTCCAAGAAAAAGGAACTTTCTTTAGATCCAGATGTATAATTTTGGGGTTTCAAAGTGTTCTTACAAAGTTACATGTGCTCAAATTTAAGATATTACTTATGGATTCTAAAGACTTTTTTTTTTTTTTTACAAGTTATTTTTTCTACCAAGACACTACTGGCAAAACGTCTGTTCTAAATAGCTGTATATAGTAGGTGTATGTAGCCATTTTTAAAGAACATAAATTCAGACCATGACTTGCACTATATTTTTGCTGCATACAACAGCAAGCAAATTAGAGTGGTATAGATCATCTATTATATATTACTCCTCCTCTTCTTTCTCCTTCCCCATTCTTTTTCCAGGTGAGGAGGAGAAAGTAAGAGGGATGAAAATACCGCTCTTACCTGCAGGCAAAGAATCAATAGGAGGTAAAGGTTAAAGACAGATACACTTACATCTTTGACTCCCAAAAGGTCACTGCCTGAGGTTTCACCTATTTTTTTATTATTATTATTATTGTAATAATGCACTACAGAAGTTGACAGAAACAGCCATCAGGCTTACTGCCTGTAGTAAACCTTTTGGAAATGCTTACTGTTCTCATACATGGCAATAAAATTGAATTTCAGAAAGGAAATTCTTCAGTTTTATTCTTGCTCAAAGTTACTGTCATCTTACAGCTAAAATTGTATCACAGAACGAAGGAAACGTAGACAACAGGTACTGTTTCACTCTGCTCTCAACAACATCCAACAGCAGGCATCCAAGGGATGTTCCTGCTTGTGTTTCACCACCAATTATTCAACCTTATGCCTTCACTTGCTTCAAATGTAGCCAATTAGCATTTATGAAACTTCAGAGCTAGCAAGAGCTTCTCACAAAGTGAAAATTAGTGCTCTCCACTTTTAAAAACAGAACAGAAAAAACAAAACCTAACCAGAGATAATACCCAAGCTTCAGAAAAAATTCCTTCTCCAAAATGTAATCTTATGTTGGACCAGTTAATATCATTTTATTCGCCTCATGGCCCCCCAGTAAAGAGAATGAAAGCAAGAGGGCTCAAACACATGACCAGGAAGGCACTTAAAAAGATGAAAAAAAGCTGAAATTTCACCTTAGTGCAAAGACGCATTAATATTGTACAATAAGCTGGAAATTTGGAAATTAAATAAATTGCTTAGTATTGCTAATGCAGAAATACATAGATTTAGAAAGTAAAGCTTTCTTCGTAACAAGTTAAAGTGCAAGTACAGGTTAACCCGCAAAATAAATAAATAAAAGTGAGTTGACTTAACAAACCATATCAAGTATCTAATTTCTGCAACTGGTAGAAGTAGATTTCAGAGCTTTTCAGTGTGTTACATAACATACTGTGGCAAAAGTGAGACATGCAGAATGGAACGCTGCTAGGTTAAAAGTCATTGGATATTACAAACTGAAGTCTTTTTTTTTTTTTTTTTTTTAAATTACAGGAAACATTAAACTTCAAATGTTTCTCAATAACCTGTGAAATACTTGTGCAAATAAATAAGACAAACACGTATTAAGTATATAATTTAGAAAACAGACTATTTTTAAAACTTACTTTACCCACAATGAAGTTATTTATTTCTGGGATAGGATTCTAAAAGTGCTTTAAAACAGGAAGTGAGAGGCATTGCTCGGTATGCAAGTGGGAAGTCTTTCCTCCAATAAGTTTCCTGTCTTACCTGTGTCTTCAATGAATTGCACACATTTTTCAACAAACAGAGGTATGGGTTTCTCCAGTGTAACCAGGTCCTGCAGGGGCATCCCAAAGTAATTACTTTCCCAGTTTCTACGGATTGGAGGATTGAATGCCTTAGCTTTCTTTTTCTGCTACAACAAAACAGAATTATTTAAGTATTAATTAAGTAACATTCAAGTAACATTGTAATTCATATTGCAACCACTTAGTAAAAACAAACAGATCACACATCCATTAGAAAATCAAATCCCTCCATAGCAACCTGAGTACAAATGTACTTTTAAAATAGCATACACTAGAGAAACAGTACCTAATTTCTAAAACATTTGGTCATTTTTGCATCGCAAATATTAACTTTCAGCACCCTTCACAGAAGAATCCACATGAAGTACAATTTAACCATAATTCTATTGAAATATGTAGAATAACAGTATGATGTTTCCTATCACGAGAGACTGTCTTCTGCATGCCTGTCAAAGAGACTAAGCAATCTTTATATTGCAACTATTCTAGAAACATGATGATGCAGAACGAATAGCAATAAATCTCAGATCAAGAGTTGCAGGCACTAATATTAAATATGACTGCTTAGTTGCAGGCACAGGATTTTAGTGAAAAGGATATCTGCACTCAGCCAAATCTTGCAGAGCGATTTTCATATCAAGTTTTCTTTCTTTTCTCCACAACTACCTCCAACCTTCCCCAAGAGACATTTTTCACTGCTGACCTAATAAAACCACTTTGGAGATATATTGTAGCAGATACCACATTTCATCTCTGAATGTTGATGAAAATATTCAGAGATGGCCATGTAAATTGGCCAGTCAATTGGCTTTAGAGTGGCAACTAAATGTGGTAACTGAATGAACATCATCATCATAATCAAACCAAGCATTCTATTAAGTTTATGCACTGTAAAAACAGTACAAGCCATTGTGTTTTCACATAAAAGCTCTGACTTATACTGTATGTTGAGTGAAGAATAACAAAATGCACAAAACACAGAGCTAATAACCAAGTTGGCAGTATTTCGGAATTTATAAGAAGACATCTCACTATTAAGACAAAACACACCACCGTTTAGTTTCTAGACCTGACACTCAGAAAAGTCTTGGATTTCAACCTCTTTGTGCAGAAGAATGGGTTAACCTCTAGACTTTTCAATTTTTATTTTCTTCACCATCAAATTTCTTTATTCAGGCCTTATAGGCTACCTGTAACTTCAGGTTAGAAAGGCATATACTCATTGTTGACTTGCTCTAGTCAACAAGTAATGGCTTTGAGTACAGCTCTATGGGAGAAGATGGAAACTCCAGCTTCAATATGTCTCCATCACCCTGCAGCACTGTGGAACCTCTGGAACAACTGCTAACAAGACCTGTTGTTAATCACAGCCCTTCAATTAAGGAGCCTAATTAAGGGGCCAGGCTTTTCATGTGGAATGTTTCTAGGACAGTTTCTGCTCCTTGAAATTGGTAACAGAGTACCTGTGATTGAACACAGTAACAAAAGACTAACAAAAACTGAGGATTATCTTTCAAATTTGGGATTCCTACAAAAGGTGCAACACTTAATAGTTTAGAAGAAGGGAACATTTATCAGCAAATTCTTCAAAGTATTAGAAAAAAACTGCTCTCCAGCAATTTGTTGCTCCCCAGTTTTACATTAGTTGATCTTTTTATTTTTTTTATTTTTAAAGGTTAGATAAAACTGCAGGATAAACTTCCATGGTTAAAGCAGACATCTGAAAGCATTTTTTCCAACTGTCAACTCTTTGCCTAACTTCTATTCATCTTGGATAAAATACCGCTGGTTCATCCAGCATATTTGCCTTCAGATCAGAAACAGCCTTTTCTTCTTTCCTTCTCGCTGCCACAGGCCCCTGCTTTTAAGTCTCCAGCACACAACCCAGTTCATTGGCTGTTTTCTCCTTAGTGGTAAAATATTATTTATTTAGGCAACAACTATACACATTTCTGATGAGAAGACACTGAAAGGGACAAGTTAAAGCTAAAGAATATGTAAAACTCAGCAAACACCCCTGTCAAATGTTGAATGTAAGATAATTTTAGAGATGCTGGCATTAACACAAAGGTGGCAAATAAAAGCTGCAATTACTGCTCTTTCAAGGTGGTCAGTGCAACATCCCCACCACCTTAGAATAAATGGAGTATCACCAATACTCTGGCTATGTATTTCAGACTCAGCAGGTTTAAAAAGGCCGACTCTCTTTGATAAAGACATAATATTAGCATAACATTAACAAATTTGGTTAGAGTAGAAAGCTATTTGGTTAATGAAGTAATAAACTGGGATGTTACAGAATTTCTATGATAAACGTATTGAATATTACCTGTGTATATCTGGATGTAGTATGAAATACCAAATATCTCAAATATATACTCAAATATTCTCAAGCTGGAATAAAGGCTGCTTTTGCTAATAAATGCCCTATGTTTAGGAGAATGGGTTTAAGAACCTAAGACTTGCACTATGGTATTACACACACTCAAAAAAGCGTAAAGGTTTCTTAGAGAAACTACCTGAAACAATCAGTTTCATCTCCAATATGGGAAGTAAGAATTTGTCAAAAGAATTTAAATAAAACTAGGACAAAATAGAAGAACAGGACAAATAAAAAAGAATTCCATAACCTGGAGTTCTTTTCAGCTGATCTAAACACAGAGAGTAGGAAAAACGGTTGTTGGGGGGCTGTTCCATAAACACGAAATCAGGATTTCATAAGGCACACATAAAGGTACAATAACAAATTTATCAGCTATTTCCCATTATGTATCAACTTCTTTTCTTTCCTGTCACATGCATTAAAATCTCTTATGATTTCCTTGTCTTTTGGTAGATGTGAGTGGGTAAAATCTTCCCCCAAAAGTTGCATCGTTTCTAACATTTTTAGATTTTGCTGGCAAGATGAGGATTTTGTCAGTTATTTTTAGTTCCATAGACATTTCAGCCAAATACACCTACTCACCACGATACAGCAGTCACCTAATACTGCAAACAGCGAGCACTACTCTAGGTACAAAAACTGTTTTGCACACTTCTCCTAAACCATAATAAAAAAGAACTAACAGGTACCAAGCCAGAGCAGACAACAAGCAGCACAGAAGCTTGTTAGCTAATCCTAGCAAAACGCTCAGACCACTGTTTCCATGTGTCACCATTTCGTGTCAGTAA
The DNA here is from genome assembly GCF_009819795.1 of Aythya fuligula. NCBI lineage: Eukaryota > Metazoa > Chordata > Aves > Anseriformes > Anatidae > Aythya > Aythya fuligula. Next base: position 44,294,488 of record NC_045563.1, on the reverse strand, counting down.
TTAAAACACCATGAAGCTGAAATCCTCAGTTTTCATATAAATTTGATATTTTTTTTTTAAAATAATTTATTGATGTGCTAATACGGAGTTTTTCACTGTCTCCACCATGGGTCCTACCACTTGCATCCTGCCAAAGGCTTCCCAGGACAACTATTCTTCATTCCCTAACAGAGGTTAATGCCAAACCCCAAGCTGATCCTCACGTTTTGGCAAGAAAGCATGCCAACCCTGAGAACCCCAAGCTTTCCTCAGGTTGCTGATACCAAAAGCATTTACCTGCAATACTGCTTTAATTACTAGTTTAATCACAGGAACAAGTGTTTTCCAAAAGGCTAGCTGAAGTCCTCCTAACAAGCTAAACGTGAAAACATTTATTCTAGCACCACACGGTATCCAATCCTTAATTTCAAAGTTACAACTATTTTTATAAAAAGCATAAAAACATGAAAATACAGATTTAAAATATACTCAAGATTAACCCTATTGACTGTAGGTAGCAGGGAACCAGTTAAGTGGTGCCCATTCTTTAGAGAAACTAGTTGGAGATGTCAGCCAGCTGTGAGTACACTGCACTGAAATATTGCTTTTCAAAATTAACTTAGAAAAACTGCGCAAACCTATCTATCAAACCCCTTTCATTGAAGGGCTACTTATTCTAGCAAGTCCTCTCTGCTCAAGAGGGACTCTTCTTTTTTCCCCTCCCACTTCCTTCCCACCAGAACTCCCTTCGTCATTTGTTTATCCACGGGGAAATTCAGCCGCTTCTCTTCTACCTCCCACACTTGGCTGCTACTTTTAATACAAAGGAAATTTTCTGCCTGCTTCATTTGCAGTCAGCCCTAGGGTCATGGAGGGCAGAGTCAATATTTTCAGAACTATTAAAATAGTTCATAAAACCAGGTACCATGAGCAGCATTCATTTTATAGGCTTAATGAAGTATTTGTAATCTCTAATTCATGGCTAGCTCCTCGGAAGCTATACAACACATGAATAATGCAGATGATGGTCCCCAGCATGCCCTCTTTCTTCCCCTTGTGCCATTTTTGGAGTTTCAGTTTGTTATACCAAGTTTTAACTGCAGAGGCTCAAGACGGCACATGGCTCCAAACATGCATTTGCACAGCGTTAGATTTGAATAGATGAAAATTGAAAGCACAGACTTCAATTCTCGTAATCAAAGTGGGGAAAAAATAAAATTTTCTTTATGCTTTCCAGTCTGTAGTAAGCAGCAATTTGCTACATCAACCACTGAATTTACACTAAAACAGTTGAACAAAAATTTAAGTCCATCTCCTCTTGGTCACAAGTTTACCACAGTCTGACCAAAACAGAGATCAACAGATAGACAGTTCCTGACACTTTCCAGTAATGGTTTTAACAAATTTCATATAGGTTTGACATTGTAACGAGAGCTAAGATGTTTAAACGCGGAAACCAGATGTCAAACCCGTACTACTTATATCATTAGAGAAAGGTGAGAATTCATCTAGGTGCTATTGGATTTTTCTTGCTGAAATATTAAGACAAGTTTTCAGATGAATTTGAAGTAAAATGCATCTTAATCACCTCAGTGTGGGGGTGAAATGGAAAGAAAGTAATTCGCCGTCATCTTTGTTCAATCTTGCTTGCAAACAAGTTTACAGGGCAGAAATTTTTAAGTGCTGTTTTTCAGATTTAGTTAAGCAATACAGTTGGAAACTCCAGACATACAAAAATTAAAGGAAAAAAATAAACAAAAACATGACCTGTCCTTGAATAATAAAACTATTGACTATTATTTAAAGAAAACAAATTGTAACACCTTAACAGATTTAATACCATTTAACAATGGTATGTCAGAAAATCGTCATAATCTGTAAAGGGAGAAGTAGAAAAGTATAAATAATATAAAAATATATAGTAGAAAATATAAACATTATAAATTATAAAGTAAAAATAAGTAAATATATTAACTGAAAAATTAATATCTGCAAACAATTTTTTACCATGTAATAAGGCAAGAAGCCTGCAGAATTTATTTCAAGATGACGATTTGCCTTTCCATTTGCAAAAATTGACTCAAAATATTTGTTGTTCTTGATATGTTGGGGAGGAAAACAAAACAAATATACTTTATGAGAGGGGAAAAAAGAGCACAGCCTAAATTAGGCACCAAACATATCTTAAAGGGGTCACAAGGATAAGAGCTCTAAATGAGATGAGTAAATTTTTAATACTCATGAACTCCACAATAAAGATAATTAATAAGAGTATTAATTGCAGCTACAGTGAATGGCTACAGATTTCCATACCACACAGGCTTTCTGCTGTACAAAGAAGTGCTAAATTAAGACTAGGGTCAAACTAATTATTTTCAATGATGTAATTGACAAATTAATAATAATTGATTGATAATATTGATAAAATGTCAAATATTGATAAAGCAAAAAATATATTGTTTCAGCCAAACTTGTTTACACATGAGAAGAACATGGTTGGGAACCATGAGACCCAAGGAGCACCGAGGTTTAGGCCTTATATATTTATGATATCAATGCATCAACTGCCCAACAACTGCAGTTTAGGATTCTTGCACCCATGAAGGGGTTCCTTCTGTCTGCGGTATATGGCGGCTTACTCCAGCAAGATCCTTACCCTCTAGGAATGGCCACTTCCCTTTCATGTCTTGAAATTTTCTCTCTTGCACCATACCTTCATACTCATCAAGTTAAATGACCACAATTAATTTACTGTAGAAGGCTGCTGCTGCTCAGGAGATTGGTGTTGACCAACACATACTACTCTGGTACTACACCTCGGTATTACAGCATTGAAGATTCTAACCCAGCAAAGTACCTGCATTAAGTTGCTATTTGTACTTTTTGAAAAAGAGAGGGACAAATGAGTACAGGTATGCATCTCAGGTGGAAAGGTCTAACTAGGCAGGTGGAAAGAGCTGAAGCAAAGTTGCATGGAACATTGTACTCTGTGCTTAGCTTGTCACAGGTTTCTGATGAATGGTAAGAGAAAAAATAATTAAACAGAAAAAGCACGTAGACATAAGGGAAAACTCACTCATCTTAACAAACAGTGGCAAAAAACAGGCACCTCAAAGCTCTGGAGCAGCCCTGGCTATATGTACAGACTGGGGGATGAGGGGCTGAACCAACCAGGAGTTAGACTCAGTGATTCTTGTGGGTCCCTTCCAAATCAGAATATTCCATGCATGACTGTGATTCTAGTTAACAGATCAGTCAAACTACGGCTGGTAAAAAAACACAGTTGTTTTTCCTATTGTTTGTCAAAACTCATTTCCTCCTTCCTATCCATCCAGTTGTAATCTTTGACAACGAGGACCTCAGACTTAATTAGTTGACGTTTTGTTAAAAAATAATATGTTTATAAGGTATTTGTATTTTATGATCACGATATTTATGGCAAAAATAGCTACACTTGTATCTTGTGTTACCATTACATACAGTCAAATAGTTTAAAGAAAGTAACAGTAAGGGCTTAAGAAGCATTCAGGAAGTAGTACAGATTTTTAACCATGTCTTTCACATTCATGGAGTTGAAATTCTCAAAAAAATCAGCACGTAATCCGTAAATAGTGGTACCCTAATATCCCTCACATGGGCTATATAACATTCAGAAGTAAAAATATCATCTAACTAATTCTTCGGGTATTGTTGTTAAAGACTGCTAGATGCTCATTTAATACAACACATGAAAATATGGTAAGTTGCAAAATTAATAAAATTGTGCATCTCTTGCAAAAAAAACAGGTTTTTGAAAAAACAGTATATTGCTTACAAATTACAATAAACTGCAACTACTCCAACAAAATGCCAGTTGAAACAACATATGCAAAAGATGCTACTTATTAAAAACACCAAGCATTCAACATTCCTAGACTTGGAATACTTATGAGCATTTTAGCTACCAAGATATATTTACTTTCTCCATCATTACAATAATTTGTACTTCTGCTATTAGAGACTTTCACTAATTTGAGAGCAACAGCCCTGCACCACAATTTGCAAGTGCAGGAAAAAAGCAAGAGGTATGTCAGAAAAAAATCAAAACTACTCTTGCACTCCTCAAGAGCCTTACCCACTACAAAAAAATCAGAACAGCCTGGAACTTGGACTCCAGCTGCCCCGGACAGCCTAAAGCAACAGCAGAGGCTTTGGTAATGACAGCAGGGGGGTTGCTGACACAATGCCAGGAAGAGAAGATCCTCTGATACCCGGTCTACACAATTTAAACATAAATATCCAACTCAAGAGGGATTCTCTGTCAACTCAACACAGCTGAGACAGTAGGAAGATTATGAACACTATATTTCAATGTCAACATGGCAAGATCATTTCAATCAAAAGTATATAAATTATTGTTTTTTAAAAAAATGCTTTCCAGAAAGAATAACTTCAAAGTATTTTTAACCATATGATTTTATAACCACAAGACATCATTATTTATGCTTGCTAGGAAACCTTAAGAAAATTTAGTGCCCTTTAAATCGGTCATGTGTAATTCAAATCACAGCTGCATCCCAAGAATAGAAATTCAGAGTTTAATCCATTAGTAAAATTTAACTCTGTATTCTGTTTGAGCAAAACTTTTTTCTAAATACTATTCCAGTACTGTCAGATATCAGGAAAGTTTTTAAAACACTACAAATGACAATATTAAGATGTCAACTTATCATCATACAAGAAAGAAAATATGTAACTGACCAGAAAAATTACCAATTGAATATTAAATGGGGTCTACATGCAAAAGACAATGACTGCTTGCCGAAATTTAAAATCTGAACTATAAAGAATATACATCCAGTACCTACATCATGACACTACCCAAAATATGTGAATACCAAGCATAAAGATCAAAACAAAATAGTCATTTTTCAAGCAGAATATCAAATCATTATGTAGAAAGCCATACTAGGCAGGCATTTTGTTCCCTTTGTTTGAACAGAGAACTGTACAGGTAGCACAGCTTCCAAATTGATTATTTGCTTGCCCACACTAGGAAAATGCAGCAGTAAGTAAGCAAGCACTATACAAAGTTTCCTTTTCATGCTCTTGTTTTAGAGTTACAGGTTCCTGGTAGACAACTGAGAATTAAAAAGAAACCACTCCTTTCATTCACCAGCCCTTAACTTCATTCCAACAGCCAGACCTGCAAGAACTGAAAGAACCAGTTCTACCCAGGAACTTATAAAGCATTTTTTTTTTTTTTTAAATAAATGTCATGATTAATAAGGCAAGATATTTGGACCAAATTCTGCCTCTACTTACTCATACAGAAGGAAGTGAAACTGCATATGTACATACAGAAAAGAGCTGAAACTTAGGCAGACAATCCACCTTGTTCCCTCAAGTTCGCGGGTTCTGATCAAGCCACATAGAAATCTTGGACAAAATGAAGCAGTGCTACATTGAAATTTTAAATAAACCATTTCAAAATAAGGTGCAACTCTTGCATGTTTTAACTCTTCCCTTCTCACAATGCACTAGAAGTGGGGAAAAATTATCTATACATACGGACGCACACAGATGGTTTACCGAGCCATGTCTTATCACAAATCAGTCAACTTACCTTCTTATCTTCTTTTCCTTTGTGAGTTTTCTTTTTCATTTTTTTATCATCCAATTCTTGATCTGATGTGATAGCAGGATTATCTATGCCACCCTTCCATGTTTCGACAGGTGAAAGCAGCGGGTCTTCTTCACTTCCACGATGCCTTCCTTTTCTTTTAGTTTTAGAGGTGGTAAAAGCCTCGTCATCACTTGCATCCGAATGCGTTCTCCTGTAGTAAGACTTAGCTTTGCTGAACAGTGTCTTAGACTTGTATTTGTACTTTGAAGGTCTTCTCTCCCCGTGACTTTTAGACATTCTGTCAGAAAACCCATTTTCTTCATCACCCTGGGCATTTATAACAATTGAATTTCGAACTTTAATAACACGGTTCTGACTGTCATCTGGAACTGCATAGGTATCATCTGTAAAGCCTTTATGTTTGAAAATCGTGTCAATAGGTTCAGCATAGTTGTCAGATTGGTCTATATCTTCTGGTGGTGCTGCAGGCACCCGAGAAGGTTGTTTCCTGGGATTTTTACCAATACCTGCCTCAATTGTTTTTAGGAGGTTAGGATCCAGTTTTTTCACATTTGTTCTTGGAACAAGGGGTTTCGGTTTTATTGGAGGAGGCACTTTATGGTTGCGTTCGTGGTCGTGACAATTGAGAGGCGTACTGTGGATAGGATACTCATTTCCTTCCAAGTCCAGTCGGTATTTTGAACGCTCACTGGGCGTCGGGAGTAACCTCACATCATCACCAATTGGACTGTAAGGCGGTGGTCCCTCAGCATCATCCTCTGAATCTGGATAGTTATAGTCAAGGGAACTTCCTCTGGGAGATCTTGAAAAAACATCTTCACTTGTGTGTGTTGTTTCCCTTGTGCTGTCTGACATATAAGAACTTTCAATCATGTTTTTCTTCTCTAACACATCACTGAAGAACAACGTGAAGACCTCAGTTTGACGATGATACTGAGATAATGAATACAGAGCTGTAAACTTCGCAGTAATCTCTGTTGCTATGTGCTCTCCTTCAGTCATGAGTTCCTTGATTGCTTCATTCTCAAAAAAGTCTGCCTGGCTGTCTGTAACAGCCACTAACTGGACAGGAATCGTATCCTGAACTTCAGAAAGAAACGCACGAAGCATTCCCATGGATGCCTTCCGCTTTGCGGAATAGACCAGTATATATCCGTGAACGAGTTCATCTTTCCTTACACCAATCGAGGAGTGGTACGATAATATAGTGATTTGTATGCGGCGCCTCTTTTCACCTATTATTTTATCAAGCATCAAAGAATTGTTCTGGCCAGCCTGAGCAGCACTACAGGAGTGAGAGTCAAGGAAGGGTGACAGAATGAGATCCACACTGAATGGATCACCACACATGGCACACATCACAATTCTTAAGTCAGCCTCTGACAGATCTTTAATGGTAGGAACAGGACTTACAACATCAAAGTGGTGTTTAACTGCTTCCAGTACTCCCCTCAGAGCTTGTTTTATTTGGGTCTCATTAAATTTACGTGGATATGTACCAGCAGGCACATCTACAAAAGGACACTGCAATTTGTTAGCCAGCTGCTGTCCCTGATGTCTCAGAATAGGCAGATTCTTGCTAACACTGTCCCTCTGATTAGCCAGGATCAACGTAAATGGAAGATTAGCCATATACTTGTCTCTCCTTATCTGAGATGCTTCAGCCCTTATTTTTGCAATGCAATCCCCAATAAAATTCAGAGATTCAATGGAGTTAAACACACAGAAACAACCATGTGGTTTGAAGGTAGAGGTCCACAACTGAGTCAACAGGTATGGGGATTTTGCATCAACAGGCCTAAGATCTAATTCATATATTTTTCCATCTAATGCATATTCATCATCAGTGGATTGTGTCCGAATTTCATTTGCTAATTCTTGTGCAAGGCCATCTTTGCCCAAAATGAAAAGATTAACCTTATCTATGTTGGCACTATCGTGGTATAAATTTGAACGGCCATGATCTAGCTGCAGAAGGCTGTTGGCAAGTAGCTGCTCTACTTTAATGTCCATGCAATTTTGGCCACTGAGACAAGTTTCTTTAGTTGGGTGATAAACAAATCCTATGTGTTTAAGCAGAAGAGATTCTCTGTCAGGTGCAAGTTTCTGTAAAGCTTTGTATCTAGGCTCTTCACTCAAAACTGCATGAATTTCACTCATTTTATCTGAACTTGGCGTTGCATTAAGATCCAGGTCATAAAACAGCTCTGAATGTTCAAAAAGCATTTCCTGAAACTCCTCTTTGGCTTTTTCCACAATCTCCCTCTGATGCCTACCATACACTTCCTTGCTATCTGCATCAGTGATATATTTGAATGCCTCGTCCTCCATTACAAAACATATAACTTCTTCCCATGGCTGTCCAGGTGAAATGAACTGGATTTTCTCAAGAGTTTTTTTGAATTTCTCCTTCATTTCCACCCTCCTTTTTTCAGATATAAGATGCTGCACGTGGTTTTGATAAACCTTTTCTGCCTCTAGTGTGGTGAGAAGATCAAATGGAATCCTTCTGTCATTCACTTTGTCTATATGGTCAGTTTCATCCCAAGGTGTTTTTTCAAGCACTACAAAACAGGAGTGGAAATCAGGCCTTTTCTCTATTAACTTCAAGGCTTCTGACCAGCCCAAATGTTCAATCTCATCAAGATTTGACAGAAGAGTATTAAGAGCTCTTGGCAATGCATTAATATATTCTTCTTTTCTTTTTCTAATATGCTCCTGTTTAAGCTGCTCTATGTGTTTTGAAAATGTATTTTTGGCCTTTTTTGTTCCTTCCAAATTTATGTACTCTTCATAATCAGGGTGGTTTTTCAGTTTATTACTAACAGTTTTCCAAGTGGCATGATAGTCTCTCACAGTTTGGACAAGTTTTTCAAACTTGTCTGTTGCTGTAACAACTAGCTGTCTTTGTGTTTTATAGGCATCCAAATAGGGGATGATTTTAGGTTTACCACGAGTTTTATCCATCATTTGTACCAGTGCAGTAAAACAAGTTTCAACGTTGACATTGAATCTTGCTGATGTTTCCACTACCACAAGGTTTTTCTTATTTGAAGCAAACGCCTGAACTTCTCGTAGATAGTGATCCACACATTCATCACATTTTGTTGCTGCTATTATTATAGGTTTCTTAGACTTTGATAGCTGAATGTAGAGATTATTCACAAATTTAAGTTGATCATCGAACTTCCTATTGCATCCTTGGCTTACATCAATGCACAGTAAAAAACCATCTATGCTTAATTTCCCTTCAGGCATTTGTTTTTGCTCAAAGTCTTGCTCCAAGCCCAGCTGATCTGTGCAAATATACATTAGTTTTTCTGCTGACTGCAGTTTGGAGGCAGCTGCACGTTTTATATAGGGTTGTAAGTTCGTACTCCGATGAGGCAAGAAAGTCTGGTCATCAATGAACTCAGTCTGTTCAATAACATGAATTCGGCACTCAATTCCATCCTCACCGCTTTGTGTTACGTCACCCCAGTACAAAAAGTGATCATTGTTAACAACTCTTCCTCCAAAGTCAATTGTGCTAAGCACAGAGGTATGCTCAGGATAGTATTCATCTGCTTTTGAGCGAACGAATCTATTGCACAAACACGATTTTCCAACTCCACAGTTACCTTTATCCTTTTCAGTTCCAGACAGTCCAACAACACTAACAGCATAAGATGGGGGACGTGGCTCTTTGTTTTTTGCCATCATAACTTTCCTCTCATCCTTCTGCAATTATCAAGGTAACTGTATGTGGTTTTCATTCTGGAAATGTTCCTACAAGTTTGAAATTGTATATCCAGGGTTTCAGAAAGAGCTTTCAGTTGTTCTTGCTTCAGCTCGTCATTGAGAGAACTTCAAATACTCAGGACAAGGAAGATCATCTTCCTAAAGAAAAAAAAAAAAAGAGGAGAAAAGTTAAAGGCTGAAGGTATTTCCCTTCTATAATTCATAAGAGGAAAAAAAAAATAAAGCACTGTTACTTGCTTACTCTGAAATGGTTTTCTCTGTATATGAAAATTCCACAACTAATTTAAATGTGACCTTGAACTCAGCATTAACTCACATTAACGTTTTTATATCATAGATTTAAAAGTGAACAGTTTTTAGACATAGATCAATAACGGTTCATCTGTTTGGATAGGTGATCAGCATACATCTGAAAAGTACAAATTACTGTTTTCTTTCCTAACTTAGGAGCACCAAAAAGCATTTGTTGTTTTTTCAGAATTCATCTTATTACTTGGGATGAGGGGCAAGTGAAATTTTACAGTAGCTGGTTCTCACCAAGTATAAATACAACAATATAAATACAACTCTAAACCCAACCAAATATTCACGCACACGTACTTCTATTCATGTTCATACTTCCACTGAATAGCAGGCTTACCTGCACGAATCACGTTACTTTTGTGTGCATTTAAAGGTTTGGTTTGAGGTTTCAGTAAAGAAATGTTTAAAATAAGCTGTAAAACCAGGAAGTTGACAATGGGACTCAGCTGGTAGCTATTCTGCAAAAGTAAACTACTTCATTTGTATACCAACAGTAAATTGTTTTTAAGTAGAAGTTTCTAACCTGAATTGTACTAAGTATGAACATTGGTATACAGATACTAATACAGAAAAACAAAGACTTAACTCTGAGGTTTTTAAAATTACAAGTCACTCAGTCCTTCTGTCTCTAGCAAAAACAAAAACGTAGAATAGCTGTTAAAAGAAACTCTACCTACACACAAACTTCCACAAAATTATTACAAGGTTCCAGAAGTTTGATTGAAGCTGACATCTGCTGTAACAAGTACCATTCATCTTTTAATCAGAAGATACTGTTTGCATACATTTGCAGTATGCAAATGGAAAGACATTTACTATTTTAGAAACAATTGCACTACTCTCAAACCATAAAAAATGAATAGCTGAATGGCCAGACTCAGCAGACTATGATTAGGGCCACTAACTGGAGGTGTACACAGGGGGTTAATATTCAGTGTAATACTGTTCAACATCTTCCTTTATGACTTAGATGATGGGGCGGAGCGCATGCTCAGCAAGTTTGCCGATGACGCAGCTGGGAGGATTGGCTGATACACCAGAGGGCTGCGCTGCCTTCCACAGAGACCTCGATAAGGTGCAGGGAAGGGCTGACAGAACTTCGTGCAGTTCTAGAAGAAGTGCAGGTGACTGAGCACTGGAACAGGCTGCTCAGAGAGAATGCTGAGCCTCCCTCACTGGAGATATTCAGAAGCTGTCTGCACTCGATCCTGGGCAACTCAATCTGGGTCTTCCTGCTTCAGCAGGGGCACTGAACCAGCTAACCTCCAGAGGTCCCTTCCAACCCTAACTATTGTGAACATATGTTGATAATACTACTTTTCTCGTTCTTATCAACAATTTGTTGAGAGTGGTACTGTAGTACCTTTCTTCGGTAAGAAAAAAAAGTCCTGTGTGGAGCCATGAGCTAGACTCCATCCTGGTGGGTCCTTTCCAACTCATGATATTCCATGACCTGCCACCCAAAAGGTTCTCAAAATCTACCTCAATACTGAGTTGCAAACATTAAAACATACCTAAGCTTGATGGCATGCAGTAATAAGAGAAATATTTGTATCACGCTGTAATAGAAAGTGGACTTTCAATACCTTGGCTATAAAGAATCAATGCCTGGTCAACAGTTTTCCAACTTCCAGCCTAACACCCACAAATAGAAATCTGAACTTCTGATCAAAAGCATAGTCTTTATGTAACAAACTCTGTAACAAAGTTCATTGATCACAATATAGAAATAAATATATGTAAAAAAAAAAAAAAAAAAAAAGCTTTCAGGTATGGAAACAGTGAAGAAAAACACCTTTTTAACTATTTATTTTAAACGAAGCATGAATTTCATTGCAAAATGAAAGGGAAAATAAAAATTTTTATACTGAACAGCTTTCATATTGCAAGAAGTGAAACATGATGCTTTTTAGTAATTTTTGTTTGTTTTAAATCCATTTACACAAAGACATACAGAAAGAACTTATTTTAGACTGTTTAGGTTTTTTTTTGTTTGTTTGTTTGTGTTTTTTTGTTTTTTTTTTTCACTTCTTCCAGTATATTTTTATATCCGTAAAACAGAGAATTCAGAGCTAATAGAAGATGGCTCTGGAAACAAAAATACTTAGTAAAAGCCGTGTTTATATTACTACAAATAAACCCAGTGTTTTGTTTCCAAAGCAAAGCTCATCATAGTAGCATCATTCAATCTATTAGAATGAGAAGTTCAGTCACCATTTGTGCTATAAAATGTTTTCCATTTACCACAGCACAATACAGATTTGATGTGGACTAAACTAGAACACAAAAGTCTTCATTCACAGTATTATTTCATTTAATCAGGAAGACACTGTCTATTTGCAACTAGTTTACAAGAAGCAATCAATACTTTCAGATACCCTACATCCTCACATAGCAAAGGTTCTTCCTTCTCTAGTAATAAATGTTTTAACCAATCAATACATTTTTAAGAGACAAAGTAAAAAGAGTAAGGTGAAACGGGACACTTACAATGCAAAAACAAACACTCTACCCTCTCATAGAATTTCTGACATGGAAGATTCTCAAAACAGTGGAAGCTGAATCACTTTACATATTTAAAACTAGCTCTTCTAAAAAAAATAATATTCTATTTTGCACTGACAAAGCAAAGTCATAGAATGAAATCTATTTTAATTAAGTAATAAACTTGATAAAAATCTAACATTATAATTACTTCATATTTAATATGTAATCATTATTGAATTGCTGCCTAAATGGAAGATTCTTCTTTTTGGTATACTACTAATTTAAATGCACTGTACAATTTTGAAACATACACACAGGAAATGCACAATAAGGTACTTTCATTACATTACTTCAATCTTTCAATCTGACTAATCCAGTATAACAAAATGAAAATACTCCGAGTCCCCTCCCCCCAGCTTTTTCCTTGTTACAGATTCAAAGGAGGGGCTGTTTGTTTTCTCCAAGTTACTTCAGTCTTTGAATTGAAAATAATAGTGCACTTCTACATGTAGAAGGATTTTGACCAACTATGGAACACAAAGTGTATGACTTCACTGCAGGAAGAATCTGACCTTCGATAATCTTGCCGTAGGATCTCATCTCTACAGGCTTTTAGATTTCCCAGTGTAGTTTTAAGAAAATACAGCATATCACCTGGTATTTATTCACCTACCCTCCCCCTTAAACACAAGATTATGAAGACCTAAAGCCCAAACTTACCCTTAGGAAAACAAGGTGCAAAGCAAGATGATTATCCTGCTGTGATCTTTCTGCAGTGATGTCACACATTTAAACTGTGTCCTTCAGTAAGTCCTTCCCTGAGGGATCTGAAAACAAAAGTAAGATTCATTAGCAATTTCAAAATAATGAAAGCAGGAGCAGCAATCAGAAAAGGTACAACTCTTAACCTGTGCATGATAATTGTTTCCCTCATTTTAAAACTATAAACCTAATTCAGAAGTCAGAGCCCAAGCTGGATCTTCCTCTAAACCTAGAGGGTTTAAATTCTCTAAACGCAGCTATTAATACTTGGAACAGACAGAGGACATAACTCTTCCTAAGGACCTGTGATTTCATAAGTTCAGCTTGATATTTTAACAACTCCTAGGCTGCAGAAGCCTCTTCTGAAAAGTGAATACAGTGTCTCAGATAACACACAAAATATGAGATACAAAAATCACTAATTACTGACAGAATTTGGAACTTTTAAAATATTTCAAATATAGTTTTGCAAGATTAAGTCAGTACAGCCAGTAACTGCAGAATACATAAAGTGAATGTATGCCCCAAGATATGTATCTAAGTTTTATTACTAAAAAAATTACTGAGTATCTCAAAACCCTTTTACCTGGAAAAAAAAAAAAAAAAGAAAGAAAGCCTTTCTAAAGTTAATGATCTCATTGACTGTGACAAATCAGAAATTGAAAACGTAACTTTACTGGAATATGTTGTATTCTCAACTAGGATACTAATTTATTAGTATAACCCTGGTATGCATAGATTTTACTGCATGGCTGCTGCTATAAAGTAAGCAAAATTGGGTCTCTTCCATGGAACTTCTTCAGTTTGCAACCACACAAAACCAGACTGAGTGCTGGGTCAGTGCTGCACATAATATCATAAAGAAAAGGAAAGAAACTTGAGGCACTTGGACTGGAGCATGATTTACACCACTTTTAACTAAGGAAAGCGATCATTTTTAAACGAGATGCAGCACCATGCTGGAAACGTGCTAAACGTAACATCAGGAAAGTACGGCAAAGCTTTTTCTTGTTTAATTTTTTGGGGGTTCATTACAATTATATTCTTTGGAATTCTACTTTGCTTTGGAAATAATAAAGGTAATGGAAAAAAATTTAAGCTTTAGTAATCCTTTTGGACAAAGCAAGCGATAAGCAGGATACCAACGCCACATCGGTCCTGTAGCTCTCAGCTCGTGGTACCAGACATCACAGTGACTAGCTAGCATGCCAGCAGTCCTGAGCTAAGCCTGGCCCTGCTTTAAGGCTAGCCTCCGTCACGCCGAAGAGAAGAGAGGAGTCAAGCCACATCCCTGCCGTGCCCTCCCAGCTGTGTGTGGCACTGCCCTGCACCCACAGCAGCCAGGAACAGCGGAGGGGCTGCCTGGGCACCTGGCGGAGCTGTCGGGCTGCCAGGGGGAGAAGCGTCCCTGCCCGCATGCAGGCAGCTGGGGGCACCAGCCCCAGTGGGCACCACACACTCTGCCACAGGAGAAAGCTCTTTAAAAACAGGCACCACATGACCTGCTACAGTCACTGGTGCCATTTATTTTCTATTAAGTCTCTCAAAGTCTTTTGAGCAGAATTCTAAACTTTAGCACAGGATATCATATTATCAGCAGCTAATAAATACTAAAATACCATCACCTATCACTATTCGGTGATTGCAGCTGCACAGGAAGCTGCAGATGGGTCCATAGGCAAGGAAATCACTTACACACAAATACTTGGACTACTTCTGAATACCTTCTGAAATTGGTCGCTGAACCTAAAAATGTTTACCGTCTGCAGACCTAATACCGAAGCACAAACGTGGCAGGAGAACTGCTCATGCCCACAGCAAACCAAGCAGCTGAAAACAACACTGACAGGGGAAGGAAAAAGTGTTTCCCTGCAATCCTCCAACTCACTAATTTTGAGTAGAGGCAACAGTTAGGGACCACTACTTGTCAGGGTTAGTTTCAGTCATCACAGTTCTGTGATAGTGTTTGTAAATTAGGTTGCCAAGCAGAAAATAACAAAAAAGCACACATGAAGAGAAGGGCCATCCCAGCCTAGTCTGCTTTGCAGGATGTGTGAATACACTGAGAGAAAATTCCTGCAAACTCCACTGTGGATCACAAAGTCAATTCAAACACATTAAATGTCACGGAAATAGCCTGTAGATCAGTTTTGAATGCATACCACTTTCAAATACTAAGGACTGTGTCTTCAAGAAAGCTACAGGTTTAGATTCAGGTTACTACTGACAAACTTTTCATACCGATGCAGCCCTCGTTTCACACTTTGAGAAACGAAATTTAGGATTAGAAAATATTTAGTAGGGTATCCGAACTCCCAAGACCTATCTACCCAAAACACAGCAGAACAACAATTCAACTATTGGCACTTAAAGAGCTAATAACAATGTTGATGTAGCTTAAGGTAGCTGTGCTACTTCACATTCAGTATTTTCCTCCAAGTATCTTTTTTTACTCTAACAAGCATAAAAGAATATCTTCAAAACAATCCTTTTTACAAACTAAATCAGGTCCAGAGTACACCAATATGATCTCACCAACAATCATAGTTCACCAAAGTCTGTTGAGGCCCTGATCTCTCACGATGCCCCGTTATCTTCACTACCAGGCCAGTAGTTGTGCTCTCACAAGTACCAGTAATCTTCACTAATTACCTGTACATGAAATCTGATTTAAAAATAAGGGTAAAGTCAATGCTCCTTGGTAAAATTCTGCAAGTACCAGTCCAAAAAAAAAAAAATCAGACTGCACATCAGGAAATAAGCTCAAGCAATTAACGGCATGGTAACAAGGGATGACCTAAGTGTCTTCAGTAGCGCCACAGACTGACAAAAGAACAGAGTTTTAACAGCAGGGTGATTGGTCCTGCTAGGTAAGTGGAAGATGAGAATAGATTACCCCAACTGGTCTGGTATTCATCTCAGACTTAGTTACCATGACATTCACCTGCCATCCTTAAAGAAGTCAGGTACTAGATACTCCTTTGTATACAAAAGGAAAGTAATCAGTTTATAAAAGAGAAAAACTGACTGCTCAACTTCATATTAAAAAGTCAATGCAAAACTGGGTTTAAAAACAGAAGTTCAAAGATCTTACCACGTTTAATAAATTTCTCCTACTAATAACAATACTTTGAAGACCTCTGGTGTATTACCCAGAATTAAATCAAGGCTTTTATTTCTAAATTCAAAAGAGAACGGCACTCCTCAGCTGGAATCCAATATTCCAGGGGCACCTATTAGCATTGCTGCTGTTAGGAAAAAAAAAAAAAAAAAAAAAGCAAACACAAAACAAACTGCACAAATTAGATCAAGGTATAATACACAGGTAAACTTCAGAAGCTCAAATAATCATCACTGCACAAGTCTGAACTTAGGCCTCTCAAGTGACTTATCTACAGATTTCTGAATATCTGAGAGCATTCAATGCAGGTTCAAAGCTTTCAACAGCAAAGTAAATAGTACAAGTTTACAGAAAAAATAGACTCATAATCCTTTTTCCACGGGAAAAGCTACTGAAGACACACATAGTGTTCACAGCAGTTTCTCTGTAAATAACCTGATCAGGTAGCCTGCACTAAGTTATTCAGGAAGAACACAAAAGCATGAAAGGAAGAAATCTTACAAAGGGAATCCAAGACAGAACTGATAGAAAAAGAAAGAAAATGAGGCAGATGAGGAAGAATGGAACAAGATAAGCAGAGAAATGGGGCTAAAATCCATCTGCTGCAAAGAGGAGTTAAAATCTTGGCAGAGGTCGGCTTGATAAAATTTCACTGATCCACACATCTGGATCATTTTGTGTTATTTTGCTTAATGGGGAACCGCTGTACAGAATCTAGGTACTGACACCCTTAGTTTAGAAACTTCATTCAAACAGGAACTTGGTGTTTGACCTTGTACAAGTCAGATGCCTAAGTCCTACCTATGCAAAATGAGGACTCTTCTGTTTTAAGTTGTTCATGAAATCAGCAAATAAAAAGCCATGTGCAAGTAGAAAATAATATTTTGACTAATAATTAGCTAACTTACATGAGCTAATACTACAATGTAAAAACCGTACATGTTTCTAAAGCTGTGCATGTAGGTATTAGTTTCACGTTTTTAAAAATGCAAACATTCCTCTGCAGTGCTAGTGTGTCAGCTGACAGAGCATTGCAAGAACGTGTGGGAACCGTAACTGAAAACCAAAGAAACAACTCTAATTTACCATAAAATGCAATGTGCAGAAATAGCCACCAACTGATTAATTCAGTTTCTGGTAGGTGTTAATGATTTTAAAAAGCACAGTTAATACCTGAATTCAAAATAACTTCACTGCAATTCCTTCAGTTTTTCCTGCCAGAAATGTTGAGCTCAATTTTCTTTAAATATCCCACTAAAATCCACAGATTTAAGGAAGTGATGACAAGGTTCAAACAATAATCTGTAAAATTAATACCCTTACTAATTTTTTTTTTTAATCCAATGGAAAAACAACCATGTTCCACCTCAGTTACACCAACTTCTAGCCTAGGAATTCTCAGAGAAAAAAACAAAAGTACTGTGCCTCCTTTAAGTTATTACTAACACAGAAACAAGGAAAAAATCTTGTCAGTGCTCACACACAATTCTCAGTGTTGTTGGAACTACCTGAAATTTTTTTTTTTTCTTCTAAGCGTGGCTAAACGCTTTCAAAACAACGGGAATCTTAGGTCAAATAATGCGTTGCTTACTTTAACCGTGCATTTAAAATGGCCAGCCAAATGAAGTGAGCCTGCCCGGGCTTGGTGCGCCTATCCCAGGATAGCCATGCCTACAAAGCCCCCTAGCGGCCGTGCGGCTCAGGCAAGCCCCAGGAGTTCTCGCCAGCACGGGAAACTCTTCCCGACCAACGCAGGCTCCCCTGAGCAGCAGCAGCCTTTCACGACCACGCAGTAAGCACACACAGCTCAGGTTTTACTCTCGTAGGTACGTCATTTATGGATGTAATGCTTTCAGTCTGCGAACCAACGTGACTCTGCCAGCAGTACCTAATACCGAACATTTGGCTTCACAAACTTCCATTCTTTCAGTAAAGGTCAGACAGTATCATCCCTGAAGCATGCCTGACATGCGTAATTTTAAGGACACGCCACATGTTAGCCTACCAAAAACAATGATGTGGAGTGTTTTAAAGTTTTATGCAAATTATTCTCGAAGGATGCCAGCACATGGGATTTATCTTCTGTCTTAAGGTTCTGTCAATCTCTCTCTATAGAGATATTAAATCTTTATCAAACAAAAGTAGAATTAGTTTTGTACCATCTACTCAAATAACAATTCCCAAACTTATACAGAACAATCTGTTATTATGATCTGCACATTTCTTTCCTACAAAGTTTGAACAAGGAAAAGCACCTATAGCTTCAGGAAAACACAGTTTATCTTGAACCTCAAAAATGTGCAGCATTTGATTGCTAGTGCTAAATATAGGATTTTAAAAACAATTCCGTCTGAGCATGAGGTATTTAATTGGATTATGTTACACATGCAATGCCTTACCTAAAATAAAGTCCAATATCGGTAAGCAGCAGGCATTTGGTTGCAATTATTTTTATTTTGAGGGGTGGGGGGAGTGCGACGACACAACACTGGCAGCCACTTCCTATGGGGATACTTTAAAAAAAAAAAAAAAAGCATACTATTTAAGTTCAGTATTTTCCAAGCTTTAAAATAACTTGTTACAAAATACACCAAGCTAGTGATAATGTAACAAATGCTTAAACAATTTCTGCTACTGTAAGTGCCATAGACCCTTTAAAAAAAACAAATCTACTATCTTACTATATTGACATCATGCTTTCAGAGCTCTAGTAACACTGAGTTCCAGTAGAATACTATAAAAAGATTGTAACACTTCTTGAAAATAATTTTCAAAGAAGGAACAAAAGAAGGTAAACCCTCATAAAAACACACCTGGATGACTATTTGCAACACCCTAGTTTTAGATACATACTGCAAGTTTGAAATACAAACGTGTTTTTTTTTTTCCTGAGAAAACATGTAACTCTGGTCACTGATGTCACTGCTGAAAACAGCTATCATACTGAAGAACCTCAGGAAGGTAAGACAGCACAGAAAAATGCAGCCTACTAATTCCTCATTCATTTATGAACTAAGTGTACAAGTATCAATGCTGTAACTGGCTCCAATGCACAGGTTTAAAATGGACGTTCAATTGACCAGCAAATGCAGTTCTCTCTTTACTGCCTTTACTCTGCAGTGTAGAGTTTTTAAATTTCTGTCAAAGATCTTGATTAAGAAAAAAAGAAATCCTCCACTTATCCGCATGACACTGAACTAAAGAATACACATATACCCCCACAGGCCTATTTTGGTCTAGATTTAAAACGTTCCCCTCCTACTTATTAAGGAAATATTCCACACTGCTATCAAAAGCGATACAGGAGAGGGCAAAAGGGGGCTACAGAGCCAGGGTGGGGTGGATTCTGGGGGGGGGAAGGTGACGAGTATGTCCTCCTTCTCTGAACAAACAGTCTATTTTCAAGGAAAATAGTGCTTTATACTCCTTACGTCCTATATTTTCAACACTATGGCGTTCTATCTGTGGTGCTTTCCTTGGGTGGAGAGAGTCTAAAGGTTATGCTGGTTGAAGCGATTCAAAACGCATGAGAGCTGCAACACTGCAACTGGCTACCCTATTTCAAAGGCTTACAATCCACCTGGTGGAAAAACAGAAACGCACACACATCATTAGGCGAGCGAAGTTTTCTTAAATTTAGCGTCGAGCGATATCTGAAGGTGAAAGGAAGGAGGAGGAGAACTGACAACTGTTCAGATTCACTGGAGAAGCAGGAGCAGCGAGTAGAAGGGGGCGGCGAGGAGGGAAAGAAGTACGGAGAAAGGAGAAAAGGGGGGGGGGGGAGGAGGAGACGGGCAGCGGGAATGGGAGAGGGGAGGAAGCCGGAGGAGTAGGGGAAGGAGGGAATGAGGAAGGAAGAGGAGAGGAGCGGGGAGCTCCCTTCCTGCCTCCCTCCCTCCCTCCCCGGGGAGCCGCGGCCAGCTGGCAGCCGCGCACGGCAGGCTCGGACCCTCCCACGGCCCAGGCCTCCAGCACCTGGCCGGGGCCGGCCGCCCCGCTCCCTGCCCTGCCCTGCCCTGCCCTGCGCGCTCCCCGCTCGGCCGGGCCTCGGCCGCAGCCCGCAGCCCCTCCGCGCCGGGCCGGGCCGGGCCGGGCCGTGCCGCCCCCTTCCCCCGCAGCCGGCTTGGGGCCGCCGGCCCCTGCCCTCACCTCTGGCCGCCGGGATCCGGCTCCTCCGCGGCGGCGGCGGCGGCGGCAGCATGCCCGGGACGCTCTCTCCACGCCGGCGGCTCCCCCAGCCCCAGCCCCGGCCCCGTCCCCGCGGGGCTGGCTCGGCTCCGCTCCCCGGCCCGCCGCCGCAGCCCGCAGCCCCCGTCCCGCCTCCCCGCTGCTCCCTTCCCCGGCGCCCTACGGCTCAGTAATGGCGGCCGCCGAAGCCTCCCCGGCTGCCGGCTGCCTGACGGCGCCTCTCGCTCCCCCTAACTTTACCTCAGCAGCTTCCCTTCCCTCCCCTCCCCCCTCCCCTCTCCTCTCCCCTCCCGCCCGCCCGCCGCCGCCGCGGCTTCAGCGCGCGCGCTCCCGCCCGCCCGCCCGGCCAGCTGCGCGTGCGCGGGGCAGCGCCTCTTCCTGCTGCCGCTGGAGGCACCGGGAAGCCGGCCGCGCGCCCGACGCTCCCCCCCCTACGACTCCCCTCCCCTCCCCGTGCGGGCACGCGCGCCGGGCGGCCCCGCTCCTGGTGCCGGCGGCCGCATGGGTGGCGCGGGGAGGGGACGGGGCTCCGGGGGTCGCGGGTTCTAGGCCCGCCGCCGCCCGCGCTGCTAGGCCGAGGCGCCGCGGAGGCGCGTACGGGCTTGTAGCCGCCCCGAAGCGTGCCCGCAGCGAGCCGGGGCTCGGTGCTCAGGGTAGCGATGGGGGCAGATCGACGGAGTTTAAAACATCCCCGAAGGGGCCGGGGCCGGCCCCAGTCCTCCGCTGCCCGGTGGGGAGGAGACGAGAACGCCAAAGGGCCCCACCGCCAGCCTTGCGTCCCCCTTGCCAGGCTGCTTGGCGCTTTTCACTGTGATTTCCAGGCTTAGCAAATAAAACACAACATACCACTTCTGTCTCTTTTTTTGCCTTAATAAAGGTCTGGCACCATGAGCAGGCTCTGAGGCCTGCGGAGGTAGATGGCTCGGAAGGTGGCCATAGCCTAGTGGTTCACAGATGACACCGGGCACCTGGAAACTTCTGGAGTCCAACTTGCCATATTTCACCTTAATCTCCACATGCCGCCAGTTTGCTGATGGCTAACGGAAGGTCACATCCGTCTCCCACCTCACAGGGCTTTCCTGGGTCATAATCAATGCTTGTGGAGCATTCACACGACGGCAGTTTGAAGTAGCCAGCGCGGGTTTGTGGTGCCACCAGAGCTGGCTCTCTGCACGGAGCGGTAGAGACATGGGGCACAAGGGATGTATACATCCTTTTCATGAATACATACAAAAGAACAAATTAACATGCTACTTACCCATGCCACATTCAAAGTTTTGAACATGTTACTTGTAACAATAATATTTGATCACTGCGTGATTTGTTCTGTGCGTTTTTATATGGTGCACTCACATTTCACAGTTTTACACATGAAAATTAAGAAGTTAAATGAACAGGTTAAAAATTCAGGCCCTATCTTAAGACATGTTGTCTGTAAACTTGTTTTTTTGAGAAAATTCTAACTAGCAAAACCCTGTGGTGTTAAATTTGAACAAACAGCCTTACATAGACACTGCCTTATAGGAGAATATTTCTAGAGATATTTTCTTAGTTATGTCCTCACTAACGAGATAGAAAATTCTTTGACACTGTAATTGGAATGTCTGCGAAAGAGTTTCTGTAGTCACGTCTTCTTTAAAAACAAAAGGCAAGCTAAACAAGCCTAAAATCATAAGTTAATTCCAATTTGAATTGCCTTATTTTGAGAGTTTCTTGTATTTATTTTTGTTCAAACTACACCTTATACATACAAGTCAGGGCATGAAAATCCCATCTCAGATTACCAGAAATAAAGCTTTATATTGATATTCATATCTAGTTTAAAAAATCTTTTGGATTTCTTATTTCAATGAAATAGAAGTTTTAGGGAATGAGACTTATAATTCTGAAACTCTGCATTAATTTTCTTAAGCAGTTAATATGAAAAATGTTCTTAAAGTTCTGTCATGTAGAAGACTTCATGCAGGGATTGATTCTATTGCTTATTTCAAACCTGATTTGACAACTGAAGTGAGCTAAAACTAAAAACCTCAGACAAAGCAAGTAGGCTTACATAGGTATATATATATATATATATATACATATATAAATATATATATACACATGTATGTATATATATGTGTGTATATATATATATATAAAGTGTAATGAAGCTGGACATGAGCTTGGGAATAGAAAGGAAGCCTTTCCCGTCAAGGTCAAACCTGAAGCACAGAAGGCTGGTGCAGATTGCTTCAGTTAGAAGGGGAAGGAAATACCCTTTGTTACAGGGAAGGCAGAGGTACTCTTCATGACAGAGGTACTCTCTTCACAGACACAGGGTGAAAAGCAGAAGGCACAAGTTGCTTCTTATTATGTTAGTCCCCAGCAGACACAGCAGCAGCTTCAAAAGTGGTCCTTGGTGAACGAAAGGAACAGGTTTCCAGGCAGAATTAGATTGGCTGATTCTTCTGCCTCTGACCCTAAATATTGCCTAAAAATTCAATATAATAGATGTAAAGCCAGAAAGAGATTTTCATATAGATCTGCTCACTTCAGATCACCGCAATAAGAGGAAACTGATGTGCAGAAACTCCATTTGCTAGTTGCCTTCCAGGAATCATGCAAAGTTCTGGCAGGCTACATCAGGCAGCTTGCTATGATTTTGCAGAGCTTATTAAACCCTTTGATTTTGGATAAAGCTACTAAAAGTCAAGAATTATGGCCAGTGAACCAGCAAGCAGGGTTATAAGCAGATTTATGACACACTATTTTTCTTAGATTCTATGAAATTTATAAGCATTACAGTTTAATGTTAACTGTTGGGCGGCGATACACACACAGCCCATTTCAGAGCCATATTAAGGAGACATGCAAGGTTTATAAAATTTCACAGGGACACTGGTGAGGGAATTGAAAATCCATAACAAAATAGAATACATACAGGTAGTGTTATGCCCTTATGAGATCATAATAATCAGAGCTATAGAGCTGCTTAAAGTTTCATTTCACTAATGAAGCAGTAAGAAGCATGAAAACAACTTGGTCAAAGACTTTTTGAATGTGAAATAACACAGGGGACCTCACAACTTAGAGAAGGTATAAAATATTATAAGGAAATCTGTTTATTAATTTAGATAGGTTAGTGTTTTGTTGGTTATACAGAAAGACATTTTAGATAAATGTTTTAGTAAACCTTGAGAAACTCAGAAAAAAAAAAGTCATTAATGATATACAATATTTGTTATTTGTAACTATTGTTGTTATTTGACTTCCACTTAGGAACTGTAATAGTGCAAGGGCTGATTATAAACACAAAAAAGTAAGCATCTAAACACCTGTGCAAGGTGAGCAAAGAATGTATCATTTTCTTCTGTCTGTTTTCTTGGTCAACATGACCTTAGGAATAAAAAAAAACAACAGCAGCAGCAGCAATCCACCCTTTCCCACACTGCTTCTGTCTCTTACACTGAGCAGGGCCAAACGAGAAAAGAGCTGATTCTCTTTTTCCCCATGCTTCTAGAATTTGGGGATTTCAAACCACAAATCAATTCAGCAATGCAGGCACTTCTCAAGAGTACAGCATTTCCTTAATCGCCCTTGTTCTCCGATCAGGGCTTGCTTTGCACTTGCAAGTTGTGTAATCTCAGTGGTGTTCACAACCAAAAATCAATGTGCTGTTGTTGGTTGTAGAACACGAAGTCTGTACAAATTATTTTACCACAAGCTGCTTTTCAGACCTTTTCCCCAACATCTTTCATTAAACAACAGAATTGCTAGGTCTGTTTTACTTCAAGGAAAAGACACTGTTTTGCATACAGTTGAAGAATCTGTGTTACAGCACCTTCTCTGTGAGAAAATCTTCACATGCTTTGAAAGTGTTGTACTGCTTACACTCATGTTAATTCATTGTGTTGCAAGTACGAGCATTTGTACACAGGAAGAGAAGTCAAAATATTAGTGTAAATGCTTACCCTTTCATCTCAAACTACTAAGGAAAAAATGTTTAGTTTCTAATACAGGTCATTTAGATAAATGCATTCACTTACTAAGAGTGCCCCATCACTGCATAATTCCACAGTGTTAAGGGGAAAGCTTCTCACCGACGTTAGTGGTTCCCTGGTCATCAGTGCACCTGCCTAACAGCAGGTAGAACTTTCTGTACTATTTTCTTTGACTCTATCCTTGACTTTCTTTATTTTTATTGTTTAAAGCAAATCTTTTATTCATTTCTAAATGTATTACTACACTGTTCACCATTTTTGACTCATTTTGATGATCTGCTATTTCAAAAGGAAAGTCAGGAGCATAATCAGTCATTACCCTGAACCTCAATTATGCAAAATCAAGCAATTTTTTCCTGAAGTACTCTTTCTCTAAAGGATTCTTCACTTCACTGCTATTAATAAACAATCAGTTAACCATAGACCACTGTTTTGGTTTCTACAAGTCAATTATTTTGGAAATAAACTAAGAAAGATTCTCTTCCCTAAAGTTTTTATTGACTTTATGTGCAGCATAATGATATTTATCTACTGAAAACCAAAAGGAAGTAAGTATTTGAATACGTCAATGCACTACATTATACTAGTTGGCTACATGCATCAGTGTTTACTAAAATCATCATTTAGTTTAATGATTTCTGCGTCACAATTATTCTATGTATACTCACAAAATTCTGTACTGTTTTCTTGTTGCATAGCTGCACTATGGTTTGAGTAACTGAGACTGACAGAACCATAATTCTTTCACGTCTGTAAGAAAATCAGGATCCAAACTTTTATTTTCCTACAAAATTCATTATTTTAGATTATGTTGCCTTATAGTTGGCAGTGTGTAGACAAACCGTAGGAAAGGGAACTGAGTGTGGTCAGTACTTCTGCTACTGATTAGCAAGGGTTTTTTTTTTTGTCCTCATCTTTTAAGTGCCTACAGATCACATTCTTGTCATCCAGATCACTCCTGTGGACCAACACTGTGGTATATAATCATATTTCTATGTGCTACCAGGAAAATTCTCACTTTGCAGGGGCAAAAAAGTAAGTAGTTTGCAGAGGGACATCCAGCAGAGCGTGTTATACAAGAAAGCTCTTTTTCCTGTCTGCCTGTACTCCTGAGGAATGCACAAGAAATCATTGTGAAAGAATGAACTGGCATCTGCCATACAAAGGAAGCTGTCCCAAGATTTGAGTTAGACTGGGGAATCAAAACATTTATGTCACACACCAATAATGCAACGGCAGGTACCACATTCACATAATCAGCTCTTTGTGCCATGACCCCTTGCCTTTTTTCTAAGCCAAACTACTTTTCACACTGCAATACAGAGTCTACAACTCCTGAGGTCCAGGACGACCCAGAACACAGAAAGATGCAACAGAGCAGGGGGAAGAGCGAGTGCACAAAGACCTAGAATCCAGTCCTATGCCTAAATGTTAACTGAAAAAAAAAAAAATAAAAATTAGCCAGACACACCTTATGTTTTAAATTAGGGGAAAAAATAAAACAAACCAAAACAAACAAACAAAAACCTTCCGGGGTAAGTTTAGCACTTTGGTATTCACAAGTGAAACCTAAACACTCAGGAGAGCTGTTGCCCAGGTCAGCATTGGGAAGGAAATAGCCAATTGCTTCCTTTTGGGACTTCACTTATAATGAGGTAATTTTACCTCCCGCTGCCAGCTGCTAGCTCCTCCAGCTCCGCCCCACAGAAGCCTTGCCCTCAGCGGAGCACCCACAGCACCCCACAGCCCTCACCAGAGGCTTGCAACAGGCATGCCCATGGCATCCTGTCCAGCCGGCAGGGGCTTCTGCTGTCACCCACGCAGGACTGGATGCCTCATTTTGGTACAGATGTTCGCCTGATGAAGGGAGGGAAAAGAGGGCAGATCTTTGTGAACAACACCTCTCCTGTTGCTTGCTCATTGAAAAAATCAGTGAGTGAAGCACTGGGAGCTGCTGAGAAGAGATTACCCTTATCACAGGTGAACAAGGAGAGGGCTGTGAGGAGAAGATACACAAAAGAGTCCTGGGGACTCTGGGTATAAGGGAGGCTTGCTTGTGCTATCATTGTGTCTCCCTGTGTGGTTTCACACTACTCAGGTTTTCTGTTTAGAGGCACATTGGGTGTAGGAGTAAAGAAAGAAGAGAGAGTTGGGAATAAGATTTTCTTGGTTGCTTTCTGCTAGATAATTAATATCAATATGTTTTTGTTTCAGGTGCCTTAGGGATTATAGAGCTTGAAGAAATGGGTGGATTTCAGTTGCCTGTTTGCTTTAAAGCTATGATTGAGAATTTCTTTTTGTAAAAGGGGAAAAAAAAAGGTGCTAAATGTGCCTTTGGAGAGGTGATGGAAAATATTGTGACACTAGTCAAGATGATTGCAAACACAGTAGGGCTGAAATGTGTTCAGCTGACCTAACAAAGCATGAATAATATATCTCCTCATTTGACTACAATATTACTGGTCAAATTGCAAACATATCAAGGTGATTTCAATAACCACGCTGATGTACTATCAGATATTAACAGTTTAGATGTTACAAGAAAAACATCCTAAAATATTGTTTCTAAAGAAACAGTACTAAACATTATGCTTCAAAGCAGTCTTCTTTATAGGGCAAGCACCTTTCCTTCTCTAATAAAAAGTTGACAGACACCACAGTTTTTTAGTGTCACAAGAAGAGCTGTTTTATCCCAATTACAAGCATCTGATTAAATTTAAAGGCAGCATATGTCACAGGAGAAGGGGGAAGGTTCATTTTACCAACAGAGGTTTCAATGAGGAAACCATCACACCATTGATTACATTATATATATAAATCTACTATTGGGGCTATCTTTATGAAGATATTTTACTTATTTTTACTTTTATTTAGAAATCATTTTGAACAGCAAATCTGACAGAAATAAAGAATGCTCACCAATTACCAATAAGTTGATTGTAGGCTGCAATAATTTCAAGACAAATTGCAATTATAGGGCTACAACTCTTTGTTTCCTCCCTCACCTGGTCTTAGAGGAAGAACTAAGAAAGAAGTATAATGGAAAGGATTGCCAGACTTTGTGTTAAAGGTTAGAGAAACTGAATAGCCTTTTTTTTTGTATACGTATTAGAATCCTGGGCAAAGGCAAACAAATGCAGCTATGAAATAATACATCCTCTGGAAATCTATTGTTTGTGCATATGTGAAACACTTTTTCACCCAAAGTGTATATGGCTCATTTTTCTGTGTGAAGAACACAAAACAGCTGTATTTTCCTAATAGATGCTAATTGCCTTCAAGAGACACACAGTTCTCTCCTTTTGTCCAGTAGTATGAATCCAGCATGTAGTCAGCTCAGACTACATTAAAAGAATTTGGGCCATTTGAGCTGAAAGTAATTTAACCAAACATTAAGAAACATTTGTTCCTAAATCTTGAATTCTGAACTGTGACTCTGAAATGGGTTCCATATTCCTGTGCCAAATACTTTACATCCAAATCACACTTTAAAACACATATGCATGAGCACCGTCAGTTGAGCAAACGTGTCTTAAAAGGCGTACCAAAATAAAAACCCAAGTTATTATACACCTACAATAAACAGGAAAAAGATCTTTTGTTGTCATTGCAAGATGATTTAATGGGTTTCATATGAACACATTTAATTGCAAAACTAGATTCATTAATGTAATGGAGTTTTTGATATTATGTTGTGCACCTCTGTTTCTTTTTTTTTTTTTTTCTAAGATAATTTCTGCCATAAAATATAACAGCCCATATTTGGGGGAAAAACAAAACAAAACAACAGCAGACCTTGGGATCTTTAAATCCTTGGTTTGAAGAATGTGTTTTGTAGTCCTGGGCAACTGCACACAAATACAACTATGGAATACAGCCTCTATAAACCTACTGTTCCTGCACGTGTTGTGTTTTTTACACCAGAAGTATATGAGGCTCTTTAGCCTGTGTGAAGAATGCAGAACAGCCGTGTTTTCATAATAGATGCTAATTGACTTGAATAGATATGCAGTTCTCTCCTTTTGCCCAGTGGTATGAATTTGGGATAACATGCCTTTTCTTCCCATTCTCTATACATAGACTTTACAGACTGTAGTCAAGGGAATTACTCTTCTGAGTAGGAACAACTTACATGCACATACATTTATGGAAACCAATAGATAACAACATGGATATTTTTCTCATTTGGTGCCTAAAAATCACTCCTTGCCATTTTATCAGCTGTGGATTTTTCCTTGTTAATTTTTTTAATTCCCATTCCTTCTTCCGTGGTAATTTTTACACTGTCATTTCAGGTTGCATAGTTTTTTGGTGGTGGTGGTGGTGGTGGGTTTTTTTTGTGTGTGTGATTTTTTTTTTTAAATATTAGTAAAGTTGAGAAAAGTCATAGAGTAAAATTTTTATCCAGGTGGTATGAATGGCAAAATTTCCACTGGCTGTCCTAACGCCGTGATTTACCTGACTGGGTGTTCCAGGAGCAGCAGCAGTGGCACAATACCTTCTGTAGGTACTTTGTGCTGACAAAAGGAAGTTTAAAAAGAGCCAGATGAAAGGTTCCTTTCAGGTGGTTCTCTCCTTCCATAATTAAAACCTTAAACTACTTTCCTCTTACCAAAAAATGATATATTTACTTCGTTAATATGATAATCAGTGCTGCCACTGTGATCTTTTTTTCTACATCTCGCCTTTCCAGTTACAAACACACACGCACACACACTCAGCAAGCACCATGTCAAATGGTACAGCAAGTGGCTGAAAGGCGCTACTAAGACTGTTTTGTTACTAAACAGCTGCTCTCCTCCTTCAGCATTATTCATGAATCTGCCAACTTCTTCCTTTCTGACAGTGAATCTGTTGTGCACATGAAAGAGGTGTGGCACTCCTCTCTATCTTTGAACACATGAATAAGAGAAAATCTGGTGTTTAATAAACAGTAGCTATCATTATTCCCATTTTGTTATCTTATAATCTAGTCTTTCTATACGAAGTTTCATCTGTAATAAGACTGAAAGGAAAACAGAAAATAATCTTGTTAAGTAACAGAAGTATTTATAGACTATAAACCCTATTACATCTCACAGCTATTATGGCACCAAATTACTTTTGCAATTAGGGGAATTTTTCTTCTTGGTAAAACATAAAATTAAATGCATTCTGGGTATTTTGAGGTAGATCAAGCATTTGAGCTCTATTACTTTATAACTGTCATATGGATTTGCCTATGTAAGCCATTTAAATTAGAGAAGCTACAATGATGCTATGTTGCTATTAAAAAATAAAATCTAAAAGAAAAGTCAATCTTCAACATCCATGTGTCTGAAAGTTTGGACATGAGAGCTATAAGCAAAAATAAGCACATTCCACAGATTCCTGCTCACAGAAGTCATCTCTGCTCCTAGGAGGCTCCTTGGACTTCTATTGTATCTGGCATACAAGTCAGTTTTTTAGCAAAAAGAGTAAAATTACACAGGAAGTGGTCTCCATGATCAAAAAAAATAAAGAAATATTTACTCATAAAAGATAGGGAAGGAATTTCAACACTGCTAAGTGTAATTTAATACAGTCCAGAACTGAAGTAATTAATATTTTATAGAAATGTCTGTATTTTGAGACACATTAATCACGTAGATTGCATTTGGAAAGCTGACTAGTTGATTTTGCCCTTTGCTTTAAAAACAAACATTTATTTTTACTTTTTAAGTCATTTTAGTTTCATCCAAACAATAAAAGTAACAGTTCATTTCTATCTCCAGTTAAATGCATTACCTGGAACACTTAAGGGACTGATGGGGTAGCTAATGGATGCCTTGTTTAAGATTTCTCATTTTTTCCTGAGAAACACCCCCCAGGAATCCGTCCATATCCTTATTCTGCACTGGGTTCAACTCAGTCTCCTGTTTAGTCAGTGGGATGTTTGCCAATAACTCCACTAGGATCCAGATTTCTCCCATCATGCATGTATATGATTCATTAATATAATAAGATGCAAGCAGTGAGTGGCAAATAATCCCCTGCAGAGCTGAGCCAAACCTATGTCAAGAATACAGATACAGAAAGAACTCTTACCCATATACTTACACACTTTCCCCACCTTAGACTGGGACATGCAGGCCAGACAATGAACAAATTCAAGTCTTCTGTCAGCTGTCAAAAAAAAAAAAAAAAAAAAAAAAAAAAAAAAGCCTTTTTCTCAGGAGAAGCAGCCAGATCCTCTGCCATTTGCCAAACCTTTGTACATCACACAAGTTGCTCAAATCTGCCTTGGGCTTTAAAATGTGTTTCAAGGACGCTCTGCAGGAGTTGGAGTTGCTGGTCATGGTAGAGAAGCATGTGCTTGTTTCACCATTTAATTGCTATGTGGAATCAACAAATCGCTTAGGGCCAAATTAAAAAAAATAATGATGCATTTATCTAAAACAGGACACAAACTTATGCAGAAAATCCCAGTCAACCTGCTTTTAGATCACTGTATCATACTGGCCAGTGCATTCCCTTAGGTTTACGGGAACTTGGAATAGAGATCCAGCTCAATACTTGAGTTCATTTCTTTTTATTTTCTCCAGTGATTGTCTAATGTGGGATGGATGGGAAGATCAGAATTTCGGCATCCTCCCTTGCAGCCAGTACCCTAAGTCCTGGGGTAGAGTGTGGCTCTTTTTACTCTCTTAGTAGTCACAGGAGTCCTTCTTTCCCTTCTGCCCAGTGACACAGCTGCAAGAGAAAGCTCCAAGGGAAACTCTTCAGCTGTGCCTCTTCCCTTGTGGTTTGGATCTTTGATTGGAAGTAAATGATACAAGTCTGAGTACTCTCCATTTGATGAGAAAAGCTGAAGACAACACTGAAAATACACACTTTCTTGTTTTCCTAGATCACTTTCTGCTGTACTTCAGAAAAAGCAAATCAACATTGCTTAGATCTGTGAACTAGGAGGTATAGTTGCCTATCTGTCTTCTATGGCTTCCCTGGCTTCCATTGGGCATCTTTTCATCACTCTCCATTCACCAGATGTTTTTTTTTGAATAGCAAGTCTGCAGGAATTTCTAAGAGGACATTGAGCATCTCATCTGGTTTTGAATCCCATTTGTAACACCATGTGCCTTCAAGTTTTATGTTGTGGCACCAAATTTATAGGTGCTAATGCCTTTTACTGTAACTAGCTCTTCATTTTTACAGCTCAGATTTACAGCTCAGATCCACAAACAAATTACAGTATCATCTCTCTTAGGTTATTGTTAGGCTTCATTAATTTAATATCTGTAAAATGCCTGGAAACCATCAGAAATATGCTTGGTGCTCTTGCTGTCATTACTTTTCTTTAAGATAATAGTCTGAGCATCCCTGTATGCATTAATTTTAAACACATTGGTAGGTCTCTTGAGCCAAGTTTGAAGTGAAGTTTGTAAAGTTCAGCATATACTTCAGTGATCACAGGGTCACAGCTTCTCCTTGTATAACAGTTAAGAGGATATAGAATCATAGAATCATAGAATATCCTGAGTTGGAAGGGACCCTTAAGGATCATCAAGTCCAACTCTTGACACCGCACAGGTCTACCCAAAAGTTCAGACCATGTGCCTAAGTGCACAGTCCAATCTCTTCTTAAATTCAGACAGGCTCGGTGCAGTGACCACTTCCCTGGGCAGCCTGTTCCAGTGTGCAACCACCCTCTCTGTGAAGAACCCCCTCCTGACATCCAGCCTAAATTTCCCCTGCCTCAGCTTAACCCCGTTCCCGCGGGTCCTGTCACTAGTGTTAATGGAGAAAAGGTCTCCTGCCTCTCGACACCCCCTTACGAGGAAGTTGTAGACTGTGATGAGGTCTCCCCTCAGCCTCCTCTTCTCCAGGCTGAACAGGCCCAGTGACCTCAGCCGTTCCTCGTACGTCTTCCCCTCAAGGCCTTTCACCATCTTCGTAGCCCTCCTCTGGACACTTTCCAACAGTTTCATGTCCTTTTTATACTGTGGTGCCCAGAACTGCACACAGTACTCGAGGTGAGGCCGCACCAGCGCAGAGTAGAGCAGGACAATCACCTCCCTTGACCTACTAGCGATGCCGTGCTTGATGCACCCCAGGACACGATTGGCCCTCCTGGCTGCCAGGGCACACTGCTGGCTCATATTCAACTTGCTGTCTATCACGACCCCCAGATCCCTCTCTTCTAGGCTGCTCTCCAGCGTCTCATCGCCCAGTCTGTACATGCAGCCAGGGTTTCCCCATCCCAGGTGCAGGACCCGGCACTTGCTCTTATTGAACTTCATGCGGTTGGTGATCGCCCAGCTCTCCAACCTGTCCAGATCCCTCTGTAAGGCCTTTACGCCCTCATTTGAGTCCACAACTCCTCCAAGTTTGGTGTCATCAGCAAACTTGCTCAAAATACCTTCTATTCCTACATCCAGATCGTTTATAAAAATATTGAAAAGTACCGGCCCTAAAATGGAGCCTTGAGGGACCCCACTGGTGACCGCCCGCCAGCCTGACACAGCCCCATTTACCATAAGACATTAAACGAAGTAAAAGTCATCATTATTTTTTTCCATACTTTTGTTTTCTGGAAGGCTCTTAAATTCCAGGTAGGCACTTACTGACTAGATAGGTAGATAATAATATAAAGTGGCTTTACTAAGATAGCCATTTACAGCTGAATGATTTGAGTTTCCATATGTATATTAAGTCTACAGTAAGTAGACTAAGTGTGTATTAAGTATACAGTCTGCAGATAGGCCTGTAGAATCCAAAAGGATGCAGTTTTCATTTTCTAAAAAGGAAGGTGTCTACTATATCTGGTTTAATTTCAGTATAGTAGCTGTAAACTATAGATTATGTTGTTAATTTCTCAAACAATCCCGACTAGACAACCTGAATGAAGCAAAGCTAGTAATGAATTCACTTTAAAATAATTTGCAGTGATTTATAAGTGCATGTGTTTCATTATCTATGAGATTATAGGAAAATTGATTCCTTTGCATATAGCTTTACCATAAGTCTTTTTGTGTTTTTGTGTTGTTTTGTTTTTCCACTGAGTGGTTATTAAGTTCTCTTTCATTTGCTCTTACAGCTAAAGTAAGATTACTCTGAAAACAACTTGCTCTATTTCAGTTTTCATAAATTGCAGAAGAATTGTATGCTTAATGTAACAGTAGCAAATCAAACAGCAAATCACTACCAATTGTTTTCATTTCCAAAATTACAAGATTCAACTGTAGATTGAGAAATTAAGTCAGTAACATTCTAGTTTATCTTATTTAAATGTAATCTGTCAAATGATTGCTATATGTTGCCCTGTGTCAGATATGGTTTCTCCTTATTTCTTGGTAATTTAAGAAATAGCCTAGTCATCTCATTCCTTCTCATAAAAGTGGATTTTGACTAAATCTCCCAGAACTTTTTTTTTTTTTTTTTTTTTAAGTATGATAATCTTGAGGCATTTCAATAACATATAGACTGTACTTATAGCCTTTTACATTTTAATGTAAATGTCAGTAGTTTTACTCAGTTCAGACTATCTCTTTATTTTTATGCTGTAATCTAATTGAGCATTTTCACTCCATTCAGACTCCTTGACTGTTTGAACTATGAATAGAGTGCTACCTATATGGATATTCAATTTTCAGTTTATTGCTTTGAAACATGAACTGTTTAACTCTCTTCCCTGTTTTCTAACTAAAGTCCTCCAATACATACTTCATAAGGCTGAAGAATTAAATCCAGGCTTGTCATACAAAGAGGGAAACAGATTAAGATGCAGCCTGACTGCGAAGTGGTACAAAAACTCACTAGGGCTTCCCCAACTCTAAAAATGGTATGTAATCCCGATGAGTAAGCCATCCTGATATGTGACACGTCATATTGAAAATTACCCAAACACAGGTCAAAGTGTTCATTTTCAGGAATATTTCCTCTTGCTGAAAATGTAATCAGGGATTTAAAAATGAGGGTTAGGTAGTTCTGCTGTTCAAAATGTCGTTCTTCTCCCCCAAATTAAATATTTTAAGTGAGCTGACGTCACTTTCAATAAACTTTAAAAATACTAATTTTTTCTATGGTACATTTTGATGAATCAGGTAGAAGAACTACTCAACCCTAAATGTTTCTTCAGTCCCTCCATATACAGTAAGTGTCCTGTGGCTATTTATTTCTCTTGTGTGTTCTCCTCCCTTTAATATGTTGACAGAGTGAGCAGAATGTACAGAAGTGATATTAAGGAAAGTCACCACAAAGTAATGCAATGTAACGGTACCTGCTCTTGCTGAGATTTAAACTCATGTTTTCCTGAAAATAAAAACAGTAGTTTCACTGGTCATTATATAGGTTAAAAGCCTCTGTTTGTCAAATCCAGAGTTTAGGACCAGGACTTTTATCAGGTTCCTAAACTGACCCATATGTTACAGAGGAGTAATGACTTCATGTGACATATTGAGTATTTTAGGAGTATTATCAGCCATCACCTTGCACCTGACCAATGCTGTCATAACATTTAGCCAAATTTGGCAAAATTATATCCTCATTTTAAGAGATCAGGTAATACTGTAGATGAGTAAAATAAAGCTATGTCCCAAAATAGTCCAAACAACTTTTTAAATGAAAATTTTCTACAAGCGTTTCTTTTAAAATGCTGATAAAATTAGGTTTGTAGCAGGATTGCTTAAGGTCTTCAAGGATCTATGCAGAACAAAGAAAACCTACTTTAAAAAAAAAAAAAAAAAAAAGAATCAGGAAAGGAATTTCTATTCTTGTTTTTAATCACTTTCAAAAATTATACGAGCCTGCAAAACCACATTCTGAAACCATCACCTGTGTCAGTTTTTACCCAGTATTTGACATTGACACAGTTTTCGCAACTTTATTTTCAAAAATAGAAATACTGAATGTCTGAAAGAGGAGAAAAAAAAAAAAAAAAAAAAAAAAAAACTGGCTCAAGTATAACCTGCTGAAGACAGAAGCACAGAAGTACACTAACCAAAAAGAACAAAACACTTTTAACTAAAACCTTATTTGAACCCAAAGTAGGACAATGTCCTTTTAATTGTCAAAAAAAGTAGTTAGCCCAGGGATTTAACATCCCCTCCCAATAATCAGCAAGATAAATAGTAAGAAATGGTTTTTACTGTCTCCAGATTCCTAGAAGAATGTGTGGATGAGGACTTTTCAGCTGTCTAATAGAAATTTGTGACCTTTTTTGCTCCTACTTACAGTTTTAGCCAAGAACTCTTAAAACCTTCAGGCAGTACAGAATGCTCAGTAGCTGCTTTGGAGAGCACTTCACATGAGATGCAGGCAACTTACATTAATTCCCTTTGCATTTTTATGTCCAAACATTTTTTTTTGTTTGTTTCTGAAGCTCCCATGGCCTGGCAGTAGGGCTCTATTCCTGACCTACCATCACAGCAGCATTCCTCAGGTTGGATTCTGCAGTTTGCTAAGCCTGGATTAAAGGGGATATAAAGGTTTGCAAGGAGAATCCCTGGCTTTGTTCCAGGCACCCCTGAAGGCAGCAACCAATGGCTTCCTCTTCTTCCAGAAGCTGCCCGAGGTCAAAGCAAGCCCCAACACAGCCTATAATTCTTCTGTTAAAGCAGACAAACTACAGCTCTCCCAACCAGTCACCAATCATGGAGTGAATGACCATGTTTTAGTTTTCCACCCCCTAACTAATCTTGACAAGTCCTTGTGGCAGGAACAGCAAAGAGAGGCACAAAGCTGCCTTTGAGGCATCTCAGGATTCCTTCATGCAGAAGGAACCCTCAACAGCACATTTAGAAATACATTTGAGTTGTTTTACACCATTTTAAAATGAAGTGGGGATATACCAGGAAGATGTAGAAATTTCATCTGAAAGACTGACAGCCTTAGATTTTTTTTTTTTTTAAGCTGTCACTTGCTTACCTGGCATGAAGTGACTCAGACAAAGGCTCAAAGTTCATGGCAGATAACATGTGAATATAAGCAATGGCTTAAAGTAATCTTCATGCAGGCAGGGGATTGCCGTCAGTTATCTGTTGTTCCAGACAAGGTCTGGAGATCCCTTACAAGCTACATGATCCTCCAATTTTATGAGTATCAATCCATTTGATAACATTACTGTGACTTCTGAGCTTTTCTTTGGTAATAGAAGTACTGGAAAGTACTCTGAGAATTTGCATTTTAAATCTGAACAACTTTGGAAAGAGTTGTATGCTTGGGGAAAAGTTTGGAAAGCCTGTCTTACTCTGTACTTCTCTAATGTGCTTCAGAAACATACATAAGAGTTGACTTACTGTCAGCTCTGCATGTATTTGCAGTGGAGAAGATTGGGTAATGAAGGTGTCAGTTTAGTAGTCAAGAGAATAATGGTTATTGGTCACTGATTTTTTTATTTCATTAATCAATTCCTTTGATGTGAAACAGTATTTCAG
The DNA here is from genome assembly GCF_009819795.1 of Aythya fuligula. NCBI lineage: Eukaryota > Metazoa > Chordata > Aves > Anseriformes > Anatidae > Aythya > Aythya fuligula. The sequence goes on along the minus strand of NC_045563.1, from coordinate 44,257,906 downwards.
AAGAACCAATAAAATTATAAATTTCAGTACAAGGTGACAAATGTATCTTAAAAAAAGAAATAATATCATTAGAAATATGGAGAACTTTAAAGATATAAGAATATTTCATTTCAGTATTAGCTAAATGACTTTCAGCATTGCTTTAATATTTTTGTTATGGCATTTTTGAAATTAAGGTTTTAGTCTTTTTTTTTTCCAAGTGCTTAAAAGAGTTTATATAACCAGTTGAAGAAATATTTTTAAAGATAACACATAATGAATTAACCCCAAATACCCTTATTTTTAATGAAAAAACAACCTATATTATCCCAACATGAACTTCCCTTTATATTTTATGCAGAATTTCTGCACTGACTAAAACATTTGTGGGGTTTTGGATGACTTATTATCCTGCATCTATTGAAACAGATACTCCCCCACTTGCCAGCTTAAGTAAGAGATACAGTGGCTGAAAATGATCAAAACAGATAAATGGGAAGAGAAATAAGGTGCAGATATTTAAATAAAATAATATTTAATCTCCAGAGTATCTTACTAAACTATACGTACCAATCAAGATTTTATCATTCATGAAAAATTCTCTCAATTCAGTTAAAGTTATGGTCTGTGCTATGAAAGACCTGAGGGCAAATAGTACTGTTCTCCCCAGCTTTAAAAATCGATGAATCTGCCCAATAAAATTCAGCATCAGAGGATTCTCAGCACTAGGCCACAAGTGCTGAGTCACTTGTTGTAAGAGCCTACAGCAGGTGCTTCTCTGTTGATTTTTAGATCCAGAATTGATTCTGTCAGAATTAAATCTCAATCTTTCATTTCCATAGAAGAATGAAAACTGAATACAGTAGAGATAAGGAATCATAGAAGTACAAAAGGGTTTATTCCGTGACTTAGCATTAAATTAGTAGCAACAAATACTACTTAGTACAGACTAGTCCTGCAAAAATTAGACCCTCCATGCAGGATGGAGGCTTTGGTTCACAGCAGTTATGAAATTTCACACTGTACCTTCATTTATTCATGCAAAAATGACTAACATTACCACTGCACCACAGGACTTCACTTATTTTACTGCAGATATTTATATTCATTTAGCTCTGTTCATTATTGTGGCACTGTAATGTATACTTTTGAATATATTAATCACACAGTTATAATGGGACATAAAGGAAACAGAATATGCTTGTGTAACAATATATTGCAAGTTTAATTTCAGTTTAATATGCTCTAAAATCAGACGATTTATAGATACAGGGTATTTAATTAAAGTGACTACTCTGGCTGTGCCCATTCTCTCTCTGCTGACTGCTCCCAGATGCACATACCAATTTGCAGACCCTGCCCCATGCCCAGGCCTGCCTCTGACTGCAGACCAGGCTTTGGGTACAGTCCAAACCAGTCTCACTTTTCTGGAGTGCCAGGCATAGGTGAGAGGAGCTAAGAGCAACCACCCAGCACTGTCGTTGCCAGAAGTCTCTGTTTAGCCAGGACAGTGCCTGGATGAGGAAGGGCGAAGCCACACACGGTACTAACCCAGTGCCAAGCATGGCCCTCTCCAGATGCAGTGTGGCAAGTTACCCACCTCCCCTGCAGAGCTGTGGTCCTTGGGCTATGGTTCAGGTGCTCCTAGTGAGCTACAAACAGCTCTGCCTTCCTCAACTTCCTTATTCTCAGGACCTACCTTGGTGAGTCGTACCAATGGAGTGCTTCACCAAGAGCCTGAGGGCACAGGGAGCTGGGAGACAAATGGATGGGACATGGCCCTAACACAAACCTGGCACATAGCCCTGCTGTTGTCCCTTTGCCTAGGATCACTTCCACAGGAGGCAATTAGCAGTCACCACCGCATCCTACTGTCCCAGTGGGTCGCCAGGAATCCCTTCTCCTTCCTAGGGTCATCAGATACTGCACAGAGCCGTACTCAGGCCTGCTAGAGAGCTGTCAGTGAGAAGATGGAGTAACCAGAACATGACCAGGGCCCTGCGCAGAGAGCTCCCCGGGAGGGGTGCTAACGTGTGCCTCAACAAGCCCATGACTCAAGCAGGGGCCAGAAGGAGGGGCAAGTGCCTGAGAGGATGTCTAGTTAGGGTGGGGAGTGCCTGATCATGGCCAGATCATGCCATGTAATCATAACAGAGTCCTGCCAGGTAATTGTTTACCAATCTGAATGGCGTGTTTGCATTCAGTAACTGTGTAGACCAACTTGAAAATGCTGCCATGGCAGCTAATCCATGCTGGCATAGAAGGGGGAAGGAGGGTTTTCTGCACATGTCACCGGCAGCCTGGGAAGGTTTATGTCCCCTGGGAACAAAATGCCTTCTAGCACTGCAGAGCTGGCTGTGGTGCAGCTCACTGCCGGGTGGGGTTGGCAGCCATCTGACTACACCCACCAAGGCTTGTCCCCAACACGGAGAGTCACCCAGTGCAGGAGCAGCCCAGAACTCCGCTTTGCCCAGGAAAAGGGGCGAGAAGATGGATAGAGAAGGGGTGAGTCACTTCTGAGAGGTTCCTTTCCACCTCAAGAGCGCTATGTCTTTGCCTATGTCTTTGTCCAGCTGGTACTTGCCCATCATTATCAGATGACCCAAATCTGTGGAGAGTGGTGTCCCTTCACCTACACAACCGTTGCTCCCCACTCCCAAGACGTTAATACCTGTACAAACATACCACAACCCAGCTCCTCTCCAGTTGTCTAGCTGGTGCATGTGGCCCGATTTCAGCTCCTCAGGAATGGAAGAGGAGGAGAAAACAGCTACCAATGAGTCTACTGGATTTTGGAGACATTTTGCCTGTAAAGCTTAGTGTCATGGATGTGGACATACTTTCTCTGAACTTAAAGCACAGCTCTTGCTTTGTGAGCAGCCAGCCTAGGGCAGCTCTGTCTGTTCAGAACACACTCCTGTCAGACAGCCTCCTTGCCAGAGCAGTGATAAATCCTTGCTCATCTCTGTTTATTCTGATGAGTGTCTGAATCCTTCCTGAGCTCAGGTTGCTCCTTGGTGCTTTGTTGTTGCTATGGTGCCACATAGGGGGACTACATGGCTTTTTACAATGTGTACCTGAGAAAGGTGAGTGTGTACAAGGTGTGAGGAGAAGGTAGGATTTAAGGAGCCATCAAGACTTCCAAGTGAGCTGCACTCACTGATATGTTGCCCTGTTTGTAGGCAATGTTGGGATACATCTGCATATGACATGCAGTGCCTCTGCATGTCACAGGCTGCCTTAGAAAGGGAGCCCAGGGTGCACTCCAGCAGATATCAGCACCTGGGTAAGGTAGGTTACAGGGGGCTCAGACTCCCAAATGAAATCCAGCATTCTCTAGTTTGACAGAACAGATGAACTCTGAAAAAAAAAAAAAAAAAGCCTCTGAAAAGAAAAAAATAACTTTGACCACACCTTCAGGTCAAACCTGCTTGTCTGTCACTTTCCATATGCCTGTTGACCCTTGTTCAAACACATTAGATTCTGGACGTAAGCATGGGACTCGGAAGTTAGCGGGCCTGACAGGAGAAGGACAGCTTATTTCACATTTCCCCTCCCCATTCCTCACCATGCAAATCATTTGTATTTGCCAGAAAGAGCTGACAAGGGGAAAGAAATGTTAGGATGAAGTGAAATAACACAGGATCTTATAGCAGAATGCTGTTCAATCATAGTCTGAGCTAGAAAGACTTACAGGATAAGTGTATGGAGTTTGAAGAGAGCCATGCTAATTCCGTGTTTATATGATAGGCAGAGCTGTAGCAGAGCTCCAGATGAAAACAAACTTCTAACCCATGTTAAAGTTATATATACAAGCTATCAAAAACATAACATCGAGAAAACCATGATACTACGTGAAACCAATCCATGTAAATCTTTCATAGCATATACAGTATATGCTCCCTGGGAAGGGTACAAAGGGTATGTGCTATGTCTAATGTATTGCAAAACTGAATATTCTGTTGTATTTATTACTTGCAGGCAGGTACAGCCTACTGAATTTATAAACTCATTTTTGCTTTCCTGGCTTATCAGTTCATAGTGTGTAAGATATTGTCACTGCAAAGACTCTGAAAACAAACTTATAACTTGTGCTACAAATAGGACTTCAAAATTGTGAAAAATAGAGTACAAACTTTCCAAGTACACTTTTCAAGTACACTTTTAGAGTACACTTTTCAAGTTCATCTGTATTAGTTTTTACCAAAACTGCAGTTCATCATTAAAAAAAAAAAAAAATAAATTTTTTTTTTAGGCATTGAAATTAGCTTATTTGGTTCAGCTCTATGAGACTCTATTTAGTAACAATTAAAGTATGTTTTTTTTTTTCTTCTTCTTTTTTTTTTTTTTTCCCTGCAGATATTGTAATATTCACATAAAAGTTTTATAACAAAGACTAGTACTTTTTATAGGATAGCTCTAAATAGCTGGAAGTTGACACGGTAAATTCTTGAAGATGATCTTGAAATTTCCTTGAATTTGGCTTCACTGGAGAGAAAGAAATTTGACAGACAGAGAGGGGAGATGAATAGGTGAGATACCAGAACCTAAATGAGATATAGGGAAAGGCTGATGCAGGAATCCTCCAGAAATGTGAAATGCTGGATTCATTGACCTGCTCCTCTCCTTGTTCCCTATACCTCCCCTGAAAGGCTCATGGGTTTTCCCATGTTTTCTATTCTGAATAGAGAAGCCTTATCAGCTTCTGCTTACATGCCCTTCTTTAATGACATTGTATTTGCAGCTTCACAATACAGTACTTTTGTTGTAATAGAAGGTGGCATGAAAATGAAATGCAGAAGAGAGACCAGTTCTTCGGACAAGGCATTGTAGAAGTGAGGCATTCATTTTCTTTCTTCTAAGGCAATCATTTTATTGTCAAATATAGCATTTGATTCTTTTCCTACTGAAATAAACTCTCACATGTTTCAGCAGTAAGCAGCTTTGAACTTACAGCCATGTTTTCATTACAGGATTTTTTTTTTCCTTTCTATCACGTGCTTAATTTTATCATTTTCTTCACTGTCACTGGTTGGTCTTGAACCATTGTCAGATTAGGAAGCTTGGTACACAGTATTTTCAATTTAAATGTATTTCTTTGATATTAAAAGAAAAATTAGTTGCTCTAAGTATTGACTGTAAAAGTCATAGAGCTCTAGATCATTTCCCCTGGGAATTTTTTCAGTATCCTTCCAATTAGTCAGTCAATAGGATGTTCTTATATACATGATAGTTATTATTCTCTAGGGATTTCCTTCTATGCTCATTTTCCAAGATGCTTCCAGAAGAGGAAGAAAGCTTTTAAAGTGTCTACTCCCCCAGCACAGCATTTAAGATGACTAATATGCATTCCATACTATGAATGATAAAGAAGCAACTGCACAGTTACTTGCTCTTTTTTTTTTTTTTTTTTTTTTTTTTTTAAGAAAAAAAGCTGTATCTTATTTCTGTTTCTCATTCGGTAATACTCAGACAAATTACCCTGCTAACCAGCTTCACTGACTTCCAACAAGTATTTTTCTACTGATGGTAAAAATGATTCATATTTCCAGTTACCTAATTTAATATAAGTTCTCATAATTCTCATTTTCTCCTCTACATAAACACAAAGCTTTTATTTTTCATATCAACATTTTTTCTGTTATACCTCTTATTAAATTCTAAACACCTTCCCCCCCCCCAGCTAGGCTGCCATTGTATGCACAATCCAAATATTCAAATTATATATAAATTTACAGCAGAGGATAGGTTAGGTTTCCAGAGATTTCAGACGATTCCATTTACACCAATTTTACTTCATTTTAGGGAAAAGGTCTAAAAATAATTAAGAGGTCCTTCAGGCAGATGACTGTCTTCTAATTGCATAAATATATATACTTGTGTTACTGTGGGACACTGTTGTGGGTATACTACAGGTATATACAGCTCATAGACAGTTAGCAAACACCAGCAGAGGGTTGTGGGGCTCGCTCCCTCCCTTACTGCTACAAGCAGCCCACTGAAATTGCACTGGGAACGCAGTGCCCTTGGTACTCCACTGCTGCCTGCATTGCCCAGCCCCTTCTCATGTGACGGCACACATTTCAGTCTGGCCTCACGAAACCCGCTGTAAGTCCTAGTACTCAGATGAGCGTGACAGTGCTGTCAAACAGGCCCAAGGCTCAAGCCAAAACTCCCATATGGCCCCTATGCTGTCTTGTCAAGAGGGACAGGTCCGGCACAGGTAGGGAAGATTCAGAGTTCAAACCCAGATCAGCTCAAAACCTGCTGCTATGGATATAGTGAGTATCAAGAGTAAAGAGCCGCTATTGAACTGCTGGTTTGTACCACACTTAAACTGAGCAGACTGGGGTCTGCCCCACATTTTTCTTACGTTCAGCCTACTCAGTCACTCCAAAGCAAGACGAAGTTTTCAGTCAGACTGGTGAACTGAATTTAGTCACGTCTCAGCCTTGACTTTGTCCTAGAGGCAAAGTGGAAACACATGGGACAGAGAGGCAAAGAAAGCAGGGCTGCCTTTTTTTAGCCTCTGACTGCAGGTAAACCACTTTGTGTATAAGGAGGCTGCACCCTGTGCTGACGGGGCAGTTAGGCTGACTGCACGATGGATTTACAGTATGTTTTCAAAGCATAGTTCTACAACATCCCCCCAGAATGAAATCATATACGTTCAAAACGACCAGGAGTGAAATGGCAGAGCTTTAGTAAAGCTGCTCAGTTGAGAAATAACAGAAACATATTCACACAGCCGTAAAATCAGACTTAGAATTATTCAGCAGAAGTTTTTATTACGGAAATGAAGTCTATTTAAAGCCAAATTCTCATCCTTGGACAAAGCTCAAGTAAACCTGCCTTTTGCAGGCAAGTCCTAATAAATAAGATGGTAAACAGAATTTTCCAGCTAAGCTGAAGTTTTCACAGTCCATTGAAACCTAGATAGTGAATCAGTGAATTTGATGCTACATATACTTACTCAAAACATATTTTTACCCTATCCTTAGCCCTATGAATTCTCCTAAAAAGCAATGCTAGCTGCAAAAAATGTCACATTCAAGTACATCTTCTTTCAACACGGCCTCACCTACATATACATCACTCAGTGCAAGATCACAGAATCACAGAATCGCAGAATCACAGAATTTCTAGGTTGGAAGAGACCTCAAGATCATCAAGTCCAACCTCTACCTAACGCTAACAATCCCCACTAAACCATATCCCTAAGCTCTACATCTAAACGTCTTTTAAAGACTTCCAGGGATGGTGACTCCACCACTTCCCTAGGCAGCCTGTTCCAGTGTCTAACAACCCTTTCGGTAAAGAATTTCTTCCTAACATCTAACCTAAAACTCCCCTGGCGCAACTTTAGCCCATTCCCCCTCATCCTGTCACCAAGATGCTACTGTCTTGCAGGCACTAATTACATAGGTGAGCCATAGGTGAGCATTCAATCTTTTACATTCACTTTTGAGTCCAGTATCATGCTGTATTGTTCAAATCTCGGACAAAACATCTCATCTAGCAATAAAAGTCTGCTCACAGCCTCAGAGAACAAAGTAAAATTCAAATTAGAGCACAGACTTGGTAGAAGAACATATTTTCATTGTTATTTTTGCATTATCTTATTTTCAGGGAGTTTCATTCCATAACTAGCTTTTTTTCTTTTCTTAATTTTTGGTTATGCCGAATAGTTCTTGTAATAGCTGATACAGAAAAGAGCTGGTAATAATTCAAAAACTTTCAAAAAGAGGGAAATGCTTTCCTTTTAAAACTAACAATTTTGGATCATGCAGCATTTTACCATTTGATTGTCTCCTCAGAAAAGTCTTTGCTCTGAAGAAAATACCAGTGAACACTGAGCATTTTAAAGATGCTTCTAAAAGGAAGAAAAATAAGTAACAGGAGAGATTTGATAGTCTCCAGAGCCATAGGAGAAAAAAAAATGTAAAAAAAATTTTTAGAATTAATGGTTGCATCCCTTCAGTGGCAGGAAATATAGAATTCTTTTAAACATAGGTGGGTTGTATTTTATTAAACAAAAATAATTTAGATCTCTATAATTAAACCCCTTCAAAGACTTGTCACAGGAAAGTACTCCTGCTGGAAGATCCTTGATCCTTCTCCCATAGAAAGTCAGCAGTGACCTTAACCCATGAGGTCCCCTGCAGATGGCTGCCCTTTGGGACCATTCCATCACCTTTTGCCTGGGCAAAGCTCCTACAGCCTTCCAATGGACACTGCTTTATCTGCATAAGCACTTCAGGCCCAGGACATGAGTTCCAACACAGTGCTTCACACAGAACAGTATCCACTCATCCATCCACAAGTTTCCAGTGTGTCTTTCACTACAACGTCCAGGCAGAGAGTCCAAGATCTGTAAATGTGTTTATTTGCCATCCTAGGAAATGCTTACTTCAGTTCCACTAATCAAATGTTGAGGAAAAAATGCCGAAAGTAAAAACTTTGCTGATATAAACAAACAATTCATAGACATAGATAAAGTTTTGCTTAGTCACCCGGGGGGTCAGTACTGGGTCCAGCCTGTTTAACACCTTCATTAAGGACGTGAAGGATGGGGTAGAGGGCACCCTCAGAGAATATGCAGACAGCAAACTGAGGGAGTGGCTGCCCCACCAGAGGCCGTGCTGCCATCTGGAGCAGCCTTGGCAGGCTGCTGAGCTGGGCTGACAGGAACCACATGGAGTTCAACAAGAAGGAAGGTGTCCTGCTGGGACTGGGGGAGGAACAACCCCAGGCACCATGCTGGGGGCCACCCAGCTGGGCAGCAGCTCTACAGAAGAGGAGCTGGGGGTACTGGTGGATGCAAGTTGAATGTGAGCCAGCAATAGGCCCTTGCCACTAAGAAAGCTAATGACATTTTTGGCTGCCTTAGGCAAAGTATCACCAGCAGGTCAAGAGAGGTGATCCTTCCCATCTAGTCAGCATTCATGAGGCTGTTATCTGGAGTACTGTGTCCAGTTCTGGGCCACCCAGTACAACAGAGACTTAGACATACTGAAAAGAGTCCTACAGAGGGCTACGAAGATATTCAAGAGACTGAAGCACCTCTCCTGTAAGGAGAGGCTGAGAGGGCTGGGACTAGAGAAGAGGAGGCTCAGGGAGGGTCTCATCAATGTGTACAAATACCTGAAGGGAGGATGGCAAAGAAGAGGCACCCAGGCTCTTTTCAGTGGTGCCAGGACATGAGACAATGGGCACAAACTGGAACACAAGGGATCCTGTCTGAACACCAAGAAGCACTTTGTTATTGCATGGGTGCTGGAGCATTGGCACAGGCTGCCCAGAGAGGCTGTGGAGTCTCCTCCTTGGAGATCTCCAAAAGCCACCTGGAAGTGGTCCTGTGCACCCTGCTCTGGGTGGCCCTGCCTGAGCAGGGGGCTGGACCAGGTGGCCTCCAGAGGTCCCTGCCAGACTCAGCTGTTCTGTGATTCTGTAACCTATAGCAAGGTTTGGGAAGATTTGGTACCAGGAGAAGTCCATGAGATTGCTTGTATTAATGGTGCTTTTAGAGTTGTGGGAATTACAGTCCAAAATGACTCGTTTAGCTTTATTCTGCAAGGCTAAATGACGTAAATGGGAATGTTACTGTGATTCAGAGCTGCAAAGTGAGAGTTGGAATCTGTAAAAAAGCACTACAAACTACAAACTCTTTCTGTAATGGCCGTCTGTTGTGCTCATTCAGTGTTAGACTGCCAAGGAGTTCACTGCAGGTGTCCGTACAGCTCAGTGCTGCCATTGATACAATGATGAATGTCAGTTCATTGGTATTTTCAGCCCCTCATCTTGCTGCCTCCCTTTTGTTCCCAACACTGTTTGAGCCATGAACTTTGCATTTCTATGTTCATGAATACACTGAACATATAAAAGATTGAAAATAGCCTGAGAGTTTTTAAAGCTCAAATATAACCAAGATTTGGGCTAAGGAATATCCCAAGTTTATAGGTGCAGAGTAACTGTGGGGGATGGGGTAGGGAAAATGGTACAATGTTCTGCATTTCTTTCAATTATTGTTAAATGAATTAAATTTCTAAAAAGAGTGACCATGCATACTCATATTTGCTGCATGCATCATAATTAGAAAGTCTCTAATATTTGTGATTAATTTCTTGATGATCAGAACAATTGAAAAATGGAGCAGAGGAACTGTAATGAATCCTGATGGAGTTCTCCTTGGGACTGTGAAGGCAGGGTCTAAGGAAAAGATCTGGAGACAAATGTGGAGTGTAGCACCTCCCTGTCCTGTGAGCCCCTTCAACTAAGAAATGCCATGCACTTTGTAATATCAGGCATACAATAACACAGGAAAGAAAATGAATTCTCAAATAATGAGACGAATGACTACGAATTCTCAAAGTGCTCGTATGCATACTTACAGGTAAAATAACAGTGCCAGGGGTGCTGATGTTTTTGAAAAATGTAATCATAGACACCACACTAAAGTATTTAGGGTTAAATCCCTGTAAAATCTGTCCCTTGTTTTCAAGTAATTTCTACAAAATGTTTTTAGCTACAGACATAAGTTTCATTCTAGTGAGTGTGTTGATGGGACAGAGCTTGCAGCCTGACCATATTGCAGCGAACTTGCCCTAGTGTTAGTCCTTATGCTGACACTTTGATAAACTAGAACTCTGGCTCTGATGAGAAATAGTATGATAATAATCTCTGGCAAACATTCACAAATTAAAAAATATATATAATTAAGGACAGCATTGTAACATACTACTTCCCACCACTAGAAACTGTTCTTACTAGAGACATTTGAGCAGTATGTTGCTCCCTGCTCACTCTCCCCCTTGCATACTCTTTCTCTCTCCCCGACCTCTATTTCTGCTTCTCAGACACACTTTTAATTTTGGGAATCAGAAATGTAATGAGATCCAACCCATAATTTAAGGTTAATTTAGCATTAAGTTAAAACAGAAGGTCTGAAACATATGGCATACCTCCTTCTTTAGCAAAAATCAAGAATAAAGAGCTGGCAAATCAGACCCTATAATCATAATGGACCAGAAATGCTGAGCATGATCAAATCAAAGCTTAGCTTAAATATGTGTAAGTTAATTTCATCAGTGATCCATTTGATTTATTTTGTTTGATTTCTCTCTTAAAATGACAATCCTTGTCAAATCACCTTCATTTACTTTGTTAACCTAGGGTTTGGTAGGCCTGACCAAACACACAGAACACAAAACTCCATCTAAAGTAATTTTTTGGTTGATTGTGGGTGTTTTAATTTAAAAAGACTTGCAAATTGTTGAGCAGTCCTCTCCTTGATGCATGGTGCAATCAAGCTTCCCAGGTTGCTTGTACTTCTTAGGATTCTGCTAATTATTGCAAATGATGATGGTGACAGGCACGCACCATCCTCTCTAGTAAGGCACACAGCTCACATACTCTGCCAATGGCTGCTTCAGGCACCCTCCACCCCACCCAAAAGAAAAAAAAAAAAAAAAAAAAAAAAAAAAAAAAAAAAAGCTGAAACACAAGCAGAAGATGGTGTGCCCATACCTTCTGGTGACCCTGATGGGTAATAATTACTGTCACTGGCAATCAGAAGCCACTGGTCACCATTAGATACTGGCTGAATAGCTGTGTGCTTGCTCCTTCCACAGATGCACCTTGTAAAAGATTAAAATAAGACCCCTGTACAGGTGAGAAAAAAAACAGTTCTTGTGGGACAGTATCACGGCTTAGATTTTGAGTTTAGAAGAATTTCTAATTCAATATATTCATTAAATTAATTAGTAACTGATAGATGCAATACATCAAAACCATGGAAAATGGCTACAGAGTAAAATTTATGAATTCAAACATTGCTCTAGGAGTCTACATTCTATTTTGAAAATTGGCATTTTTTAAACATGGAAAATGTTTCCTTCAAATCTTTTTATAACTGAAGATGCACATAGGCACCTCCTACTGAGCTTTTAAATACCTACACCTGCTGAGCATTTTAAGTATCCCACTAGGATCCAGATTTCTCACAGCATCTCAATTACGTTGTTTCTAACAGAGGCAAAAAAATTTAAATTGAGGTCCATCTCTCCAGAGAAGTAGAGGCCTCCTGTAGTCAGTCTGTACACTTACACAGTATTAGATAAGGAGTCCTGGAACAGGCAGATGTCTTTTAAAGTCTGTAATGAAAATGCAGGCTAGATCTATCAAATCTTGACCTACCACTGGAAGATCTACTGTAACAAACTTCACTTAGGCTGATATTTCATCTAAATAACTTTTAAACATCCACCATTAGAACAGTAAGAGACATTAGCAAATCAAATCTCTTCTGTAATTCGAAATTGCATTGCCCCAGAAATTTTGTCTTACTTGACAGAAAAAAAAAAAAAAAGTAGCCCATAGTAATGCAATTCAAAAGAAACTGAGCATCAGGATCTAAGCTGGTCATCTATTAATTTTGGTGAAAAAAACAATGTTGCTTTCTTCTACTGAATCGTCATTTTGGAATAAGTACATGATTCCCACTCCTGGTGGCACAAGTTATCAGGACAAACTGTGAAGCTTCCAAAAGAGGCAAATAGCAAGAGAAAAGGGCCAGCTGTTATGAATTTTGTGCATGCCTGCTCCTATTTAGCTGTTCCACCTCCTAGCAGGGTTGTAGGGTTGGATTCTGATTTCTGTGACAGTTCAGATAGCTCAAAATAACACCACTGATGGGCATGTATGCAGTTACTTTGGAGAAAGTAACTGCAAAAAGATGAGAATCAGGCCCACAGCGTGTCTCCTTGCTGGCTGAAGGAAAGGGAAATAAATGTTCACATGGAGCTAAGAGAGAGAAATGGGAATGCACATGTTGGAAGTGCCTTTTTATTACAGCTGAAATGACTTGACTTCCTGCTTCCCTCTGAAATTGAGAAGGACAGATACAGCAATAGAAGTGGAATAGAAAGGAAAACCTTTAAAGTGTCTTCTATTTTATCTTTAATTGAACTGTGAAGTCTATTTTCTACTCTTCATTGTCTATATATTTCACTAAAACAAGACTAGTGAATAATTTTAAGAATAAATGTACAAAATTATAAAATTTGATTACTTGCCAGCTTTCATTATCATTTTAAATGCTTTTTATTGTTATTATTTCTGAATAAATGCAAGGACTACATTATTTCCTCTTAATTGTCTATAAGTGTGTAGAAAGCTAACTGGAGTACCTTTACTTTTTTCAAAAAAGTTAGCATGCCGACTGTACCAAATAGCAAAAGACATGAATTTAAAACAAGTAGAACAAGTGTGTTGTATTGGTTATCATTTACCTACATGCTGATATATCATGCAGTCATCACGTAATGAAACAATACTGAAAATGCTGCAGATTATGAAAAGAGCTATGGAGAATAGTGTTCCTCCCTAATATTTATAGTTCAAAATCACTTTTCTTAAGGGTATTGGCCAACAAATCTTCTCTACAAATATTCTCTTATTCATAATACTATCCACATCTGAAATTTTGATTTTATCTCCCCTTTACATTTTTGGATAGCACTATGTGCTCTGAAAATAATTTTCTGTGAGGGGCAATGTGAAAATTATAAACAATTTATGTCCACGTGTTAAAGTAAAAAAAAATCTTCCCAGTCTCATGCAGTAGCACAAGTGAATTGTCCTTGGGTTTCTAACTCTGCAGAGATGTAGGTTATTACAAGATTATCAGCTTTGAGGTTACAAGAATAAACCATAACAAAAACATTTATATCATTTTTATGGTTGCCGAAGATCTCTTAACGGTCTATATATTTACCTAAGTCTAATAACCTTAAATTTAATCTCAAACCATTTCTTCATTTGTCTTTAAATTCCACTGGGTAGAACTGAGGATAGAGGAATAATTTTTCCATATTCTGAGTCTACTTTCACGACAGGGAACAATTCTACCTCACAGTGCACCAGCTCAAGGAAAGCTGCATGCACCTCTTAAAGGCAATGCATTGCAGTGGAGCAGACCTCCTTTGGTGTCACTCCTGCTAATAAGTTGGCCTGGGAGAGACTGAAAAAATACACAGAGCACAACAACTTTTCAATAGCGTGTGTCCTAAGCTTTCTCCGAGTTAATTTGTCACACCTGAAAAAAACTATGCCCCTTAATTCCCTGGGCTAAACCAATGCTAAGAACTGCACTGCGTTGTTCAGAGGTTGTCTCAGGTGGTTGCTGTTGGGTGTGGGTGGCTTACCCTCCGGAGGGTCGGAGCTGGGTATCAGAACTACACCTTCTTAATGCATCTACGTGTGTTGCAGAAATAGTGGTGGTACCAGTCTCTGTTGAAGCAAGCAGTATCTTCCTGAGTAGGCATCTGACAGAGAGTATTTAGGCCTGGAGCCTGAGCAGTGGGTGGAAGCGTCAGTTCAAGCGGTGACCATGCACAGGCACAGTTTTGATCTTGAAGCCTTGCTCCAAAATGACACATCCAGTGGAGAGCCTGTATATGAGTTTTCTGTAAATTTTACAGAGGCCTAAATTCAGAGAGATTCCTTCCTATGCTTTCCAAAGACCCACAGACTCTGTTATAAGTGCATGTGTGTTTGATGCGGGAACGAGCTGGATCTCTCCTTTGTTAATTTCCAGGACCCGGCAGAAGGAAAGGCGCTGCATCAGTTACTTTTATATAGGTAAGTAATTATCATTTAGGTATCACACTCATGGCCTATTAACTGCCATTGTATTTTAGAAATGTGAAAGAATCAGACTGGTTAAAGCATGCTTTCAATTCCTATTGAAATTTGACTTAATCCTGTTTAAATTAACTTAATCTTATTTAAGTGCTGTGATGTAAAAGCCACAAAATGAAGCCTCCAAATACGTTCTTATATCCTAGAAATTATTTGGAGCAAAATTATAATAATCTGTATTCCTTTTATCGTCATGCTAGCTGTTCATTATTTCTCTGCTCAGAAAGATTTTAATACAATGTATGGAAGGGGCCCTTCACTTCTGCTGGAATCGTATTTACTAAATCCACAAGCTATTTTCTCAAATTTAATTTCATAGGTTCTATTTTTTCTCCCGGTTTCAGAGTGCTATTTCTACATGTACTGTACATTGACATAAAACAGCAAAATAACAACTGACAGGCACTGTAGGATTGCAGTAATTATTTTAAAATAAGGCTGATTTGTTCTACTGCTTCTTTCCCTGAGGCCAATAACTGGAGGCTAGTTATGCTGCAATGCAACAAGCCAGAGGAAAAACACCTGTTGCATATGATTATCCTCTATTAAAATGTAATGAATAATTCAACATGAATGTTTTAAAAAGCAGTATTGTTATCGTGCCTTTCAATTCTTAAAAAGTGTCTGTAGCTGAAGAAAGAGAGGGTCAGGTTAGCCCAAGATATTGGCTTCATTAACTGGAGTTCCACCACTTTTCTACATTACATTACACACATGGATTTAAGTGAGCTGAAAAAATGCAACTGAGCAAGAATGTCTGCAATGGTCATTCAAAACAAGCAATTCCAAAGTTGAGGCAGGGTAACTAAGGTGAATTTTATAGTGGTATCACTTGTGTTTCATCAGGAATACTTTCCCATTTCACTGAAGTGGCTGCGGAGGAAATTAGACAGATGTTACCTTTCATGTCAACGGTTCAGGATATTTTCTGAGAACTACTTTATTGCTGAAATTTCATGAAAGACAGGTAAGTTTTTTGCATTGGCAGCTTTAAGCATACACCTCACGGAGATTACAAAAAGCTCAAAATGCATAAAGGTCTCAAATATTCCAACTGACCAACAGAAAATGCTGAGTATCCTCCCTTACTTTCCCCAGGAGTGTCTAGCAGCTTGCAGTATTGGGCTCTCATAAAACAAGAGAAAATTTCTCTGTACAAAGAGATACAAAACTAGTATACATATTTATTATCACCCAGCCGTAATAATCACAGGAATCAAGGTTATCTACTGCAGAATAGATCCACTGGACAGGATTAACTTCAGATTTAATTCTTACCAAATCATGATCAGAGGGTCTCAGACCCTGAGCCTTTTGTGTTTAAAGGCAAACATGAAGACAGAAAATCGATGGAACTCTTAAAAGACCTAACTATAAACAAGAAAAAAATGTTATCTCAATTACAGTGGAAAAATTGCAATATTGAAAAAGACTAAAAGGGATAGTTTCAAAAGTCCAGGGAGTATTTTCCTATGACTTAATTCCTTCAAGGCAGAGACACTGCATGTTTTCAGCATCAAGGAAGGATCTTCTGAAGAGAGAGACAGAGGAGCTCTATTCATTATTAGTAGTGACCATACTACCACACATAATAATTCTACATCTACACTAGCTAAGCCATCTGGAGTCTGTCATGGTGAAATTTTAACAAGTATGATCCTGAAATTCAGATTGGGTTGCTGTAAATTTAAATTACCAAAACTTCCACTTCTAAAAGCTCATTCACTCAGAAACTCAGAATATGACCTACAGGGCCAAGTTATATATATATATATATATTTTTTTTTTTTTTTTCTATAGCTTTGCACATCTACTGGAAAGACAACCAATAGTACACACAATTCACAAAAGCAAATAATGTTTTTGTTCAGATAGTGCTTACTGGCAGATCAGGCAATGAATTCAGTAGTATTTTCAGTATTTTTTTAATACCACAAACCAATCACTAAATCCATAGCTTCAGAGGGTTTCCTGATTCTGGCTAGACCTATATGAAAATGTTTGTATTCAGAAGAAGCAGACACATTTTAGCATTGAGAGTGCTATTTTTAATGCTTCCCATGTTTTGCAGTAGAAAAAAAAAAAAAAAAGAAGAAGAAGGAAAAAAAAAAAAAAAAGATTCTAAGGAATTCATTTATTTTTGTAAATGAACATTTCTTCTCAATGCTGCACCAGAAAACTTTCTGGCTTTAAGATTAGGTAGAATTGATGTTATCAAAATTCTCACCACGGACCAGTAAGGAAGCTTCTCTCCCCACAACTTCTTCACACTTTTCCCACAAAAGGCTCACAACTACTTAATTTGCAGGCTGTCTCACAATACTCCTAAAGCATTGCAGCAGGCCTTACAAGAACTATAAGCCTGTTGCAGGTAACATCTCTGGAAACAGGCAGTTCTGCTATTTCCAAGTTTAAGACTTGGAAAGTTTTCACAGATTTTGATTGGGCTGAGGAGGAAGATTGTAGAGGGTCTCTATTTTCATTTTCACAGTTTTTTATAAGCCATTTTTGCAATATTTTTTTGTTCAAGGAAGTTGTTACCATGGTTCCTTCAGCAACAATTTTCATGTTGCCAGCCTTCTCTCAACCGGAGAAATATGTATCAAGTAGCAAAATACAAAAATACAAAATACAAAAAGACAAAATACAAAAGCAAGTTGAATGAAACTTCCCTAGTTCAGGAAGAGAAGAGCTTCCTTAACTACATGTTGAAGCTATATTATCATGTTAAGAAGACTCATTTTTCATAGACTATTCCAATCCTTTTTGGGTTAGACAACATCTACCGTTCCACAACTGAATTCACACAATTGCAGAACTACTTCTTATTTGTTCTAAGACCTAATTTCACCAAGTTCCTCTTTTTACTGTGAGACAGCCTCATTAATTATTTCCCATTTTATTTTTCCACATCATTCAGGATGTCTCAGCAGTCCATTTTGGCATCTAGCAGCCAAGTCCTCATCATCCTCACACTATATGCATTTCTGATGAACAAAACCTATTTAAAATCATCTTGATTCCCAGATGTAATGCCACCCCCTGTATAGACCTCCTCCATGCCTGACAAGTTGGTTTCACTGTATTTCACAGGAACAGCCACATAATTACATGTTGAAATATCAGTAAGCCAGCTTTTTCCATAATGTCATGCTGTAGGTGTGTTTGAGTGTTCACCCAGAGCTGTTCACCCATTCTCCGCAAGGCTGCTGAGCTGAAGATGCTAGTCCTTGGAATGGTTATGTACAGGAAATAATTACTAAGTAATTGTAACTTCTATGTGTTAAACTGTAAGACACCTCTCCCTACATTTATTAATAAAAATACTATACGTAGAATTTTAATGCATTTGAGCTGCTTATTTGTTGAAAGGATAGTGGGTTTCAACCATTGCCTGATTCACAATTTCCGTGACATACAGATGAGATTGTCACTTTTCTGGTATTACTACTTGCCCTAGAGTTTAACTGGCAGACTATTGCTTCAACCTATGAACACATGATAGATGCACCACATTCTATGTTTCTTGTATTGGTTTGAAATTTTATTGCATCTTTGCCATTAATAAAAACTAATTTTAAAAAAATATCAGCACTTCTGACAATAACACCGTATTACTAAAATCAATTTGCTTTGAATCCATTTCTTTGGCAAAAATATTTTTGGATAATATAAAATAGTGTTTTACATTAAACATTAAAAACTATGTGTGGAAGCAGAATTTACCTCACTACCATCTATGAGGTTTATTTTCACTTCCTAGTCACAGAGATCTGCCACCTCCTATGTTTTTTCTCCTTAGTTCAGTGAAATCTTTAATTATTTTCCTACTCCTCTTCAGTTCTTAAATTTTCCCCATTCAGAAGATGCCATGCATTGAGAACACTGTTTGATTTTCTCAAGTATTGAAGAGGAAGGGACCAAGTCTGGATCTCTAAGGGTACCTCAATGCCCTAGTCACTCTGGTACTATAAAGGAGAAGAGACATACTTCATCTCGTGATTTAACAGAAAGTGGTGACTATCACTTATTTATTTTTAGAGAGGTCAGAAATATAAAAATGCATTCCAGAAATACCTACAACCTCAAGACCCTCAGAAGACAAGCATCTACTCTCTAGTTTGTGATTTTGATAAGATACGGGCACAGAACTGAGACAGACTGAAGCTCACAAAAAATGCCCAGTAAGCCTTAAAACAAAGATAAGAATTCTTGTATCTTTAGGATCAGTTGGCAATTGAGGTGGAGGTTTTCAGCACTAAAATGTTGGAACTATGCATCTAAATTCCACCTAAATTCCACCTAAGGTACCCAAATCCATTGCTGGGTCTGGCTTTAAATTCCATTAGTTACATGAACAGAAAGGAAGAAAATCAATACTTCAATTCCAAATGTGTCTGGAAATAGAGTTAATCCATTATATACACATTGTGTCATACTGAAACAATATAAGAATTCTTCTCTTACTTTGGAGAACTCACAGCTGCAATATCTCAACTCTACTTTGCAGGCTTTTATCACAGTTTTAATGAAGTATAGTTGGTTTTGAAGTAAAAGTCTGTCAGTTTTCATGAAAGGCATTAGATTCTTGTCTTGCACTGCCTGATCAGCTTTAAAATTGAGTTTAGTTCTCATTATCCTCTGAACAATATATTTTAAAGAAATTAATTGTAGTGATACATTTTAACTTGATGTGACGACAGGCTCATTATCAAGAGTAGTATTATGCCAGCAGGCAAAGATGGATTAGCTAAAAAAAAATAATTAAAAAAAAAAAAAAATGGGGGCTCATTGTTAGGAAGTTTAAAAGATTAGGCTGTCTCCTGGGCAAAGGTCTTTTTACCAAAGTCAAGAACCTTTGAGAATGCTCTACATTCTGTTGCACTTGTGATACAAAAGACACCTTTCATTTCTACAAAAGAGGTTATAAATACCACAAGAATGATTTCTTGGACCATTATTTACCAGTTGGAGGTAAGCAAAGATCCAAGTAGAAGGCAAACCAGTATGTAACTGCCTGCTTTCTGTGGCCCCAGTAGTCTAGCAAATACCATGCTCCCAGAGTCAGAAGAAGAGGTCATTATTTCCCTTTAAAATGTCAAATTTTGGTAAGAGACAGGTAAGACATTAAGAAAAAAGGAAGACAAAGTAGTTTGACTTTTATTGCCTCTGGTTAGATCTCTAACACCTCCAATTTTTCAATAGTCTAAAGAGATCTCCTCCTTCAGTCTTCAGTCTACTGAACTCCTAACTATTCAATATGCAACGAGTCCTGTACTGCTGCATATGGCGACAGCATTGGCTCTAGAATTAGTGTCCTTCTTCATGCCTGCAGTGATCTGTGGCAAAGCCCTCATGTAGGACTTCTGCAGTGGAGGTGATTCCTTGGTGCTCTAGTCCCATACCTCAGCAGAAACATGCCTGCCTTTTCTGCACCCATCAGTCCTGGGCATCTGCCAAAGCAGGAGAGAGCCAACCAAAGACTTGAAATGGTCATTCCTTACCAAGAAAGACCATATTACCCACTGTCGCCAGTGTCTGTGAACAGAAATAGCCATGCATTACATGTGTCCTCCACCTTCAGCCAGTCTTCATCCTAGCTCTCATAATCAAACTGAAGGCTGTGATTAGGTGCATTCATGGCTGGTGAGGGAAAAATTGACACCTCATAGTGTTGTGCAGCCATCCCTGCAATCACGAGTAGCAGTGCTTCTCTAGAGGGGAGCAGGGACATAGCTGAATAAGAAAATACATCATTTTGGTTAAACAATCGTAACTGAGGAAGAGTTAGTGGTGCAGCCTGGTGGCTTGCCTAAATTGGAAATAGAGAGGGCTTGAGAAAATCTGTCTCAGCCAGTTTGTGGTAGAGAGAAAAGGGCACAGCAATATTTTTGAAAGGCAAAAGGGCAGGCAAGGCTAAGAACTAAACCTTACTAACAGAAATCGTAAAATTCCAAGAAAATTAATGCCTTGGAGAAGACAGGAAACAAAAGATGATAATTTAAATTTCTAAAAATATTGAAATTTTATAGTTTTTACAGAAAAAAAAAAAAAAAAAAAAAAAAGAAAAAAAAAAGCAAGTCGCAGGGAAAGAAAGACCTTTCCAGAAAGAATCTAGAGAATCCAAGATGTCTTATGAGAGAGAGACATGAAATGTCTCCTCTAAGGAAGATTTATGTAACGGGGGAAACTCCCAGTGGGAGACCACCTCTGTGATTAAAAACAGAAAAAGTACTATCAACAAATTCCATTAGTTACCAAATGTTTTTCATTACTTCCGCAGTGGAGGCTTCTGCCTTGAACTATGAAAAATGCTTTGATAAATAGCTTCTAAAAGCCCAGCTTGAGGAAGCTACGAAGTTGTTTCATTCATAAGCAGAGACTGCAAATTACTGACAAAAAGTCTGGCTTCCCAGCTGCAAGACAAAACACCCGAAAATAGTGCACTCAATTAGGTAGGGGTTTTGAAGGAGTGGTTGCTGCCTAGCAAAAATAAGGAAACTGATTACCGTAATATATCAGGCAAAGCACGCTGAAGAGCCAGCTGCAGGTTTTGTAATAGAAAAAAGCAACTAATTTGAAAGGGTTTCTCTTTGAGATTAGAAATCGCTGAAATATTTTGTTGACTGCGGAGGTTAAACTTTTCTACAACCTCCTTGGGCACCAGCAACCTCTTCAGAAAACTATTGGCAATCTACAAAGCAGAGGTTTCTCAACTTTCTGCCTCTCCTTCTTTCACCTACACTCCTCTTTTATTTTTCTTATGAAAAGGAAAAAGGAATCAACACATGGATTCAGAGATAGTGCCCAACATTCACGAAAATGGCTTGTATTAACTTTGAAAATAAACATTTTTATGAAGGTTTAGATTTTCTGAATGGACAACTTTTTATATCAATACCAATAATAGAAACTTTGTTTTTAAATGAAAATGGTGATTATGGTGAGGGTTGATCTGCAATTTAAGTGGAGCGATTGAGGCCTCACATTCAAGTGGAAGCACATTATGAGTGAGAAAGATGCACAAAAACACTCCCCCTCCTCCTTATCAAATCCTACACAGAAAGTTTCTAACTAGTGAAGTTTATTTGCCCTGTGGTTTTTTTTTTTTTTTTTAAGATGTTTCAGAAGGAGTGATAGAACTTGCTATCATTCTCACGGATATTTAAATAAAAATAATATGAACCCAAATCCTTGTGTTGTACAGTTCCTCTTAATATTCTGACATTTATTTAAACAGAGTGGTTGATGGTCCACTACATTTTCTGAAACTAACCCACAAACTGTCTGTGAATTCAGGCAGAAAATATCCTGGACACACAGTGACAAGATGTGGAATATTTATTCTACATGAATATGCAAGGAAAACTTCTAAATTTGTGCTTTGAATTTTCTCCAATTTTGCTTCTAGACACCAATTTTCCACTCTTTTAGTAAAAATTTTGAGAATACAAAATAAATAAATAAATAAGCAAACTGAATTCCATAAATACAGCATGACTTTGTTAAGAATCCCTTTTTTCTTCTGATTTTCACTGAAGGGTCATGGGTGGACAAACGGTGCATTGGAAAAAGGATGGGGTTTATTCTGTGACCTGGAGGGAACTTTCCCTAGCTTGCTTTGCTATGCTTCAGCTTCCTGATACCTAAGAGAACATCTCTGAAGTGCCTCTCAACTACGAGTCAATAACAATTTTTCTCAACTACCAGCAGCCACTGTCACAGCTAGCATCTCCGCCAGGTATGTAGAGAAATGTTGCTGACATTTGTTACCAGTTAGAAGGGATGCAAAAGGAAATTAGCTCATCAGAGTCAGGGTTGATTCTATAATGAGAGATAATGCTAGGGTACCAAAGTGGAGAGGAAAGCCCACCCAAGAAATAGCCATCTATTGTTTCTTCTTGGATCGGGAACAAGTGATGTAACTTTTCCATCACAGAGAAACGAAGATATTTAAGAGCAAACTCAGCCAAGTATTCAGATGCTAGAAAAAGAAGCAGCCAAAACAGAGGCTATTGCCTGGGAACAAGTGACAAAATGAGATCTAGTCCAAGCCAGTCTCCCTTTGACCAAGCACTATTTAGAAAAGATCCTGCGTACATAAAGAGAAACTTGTGGTTCTGGAAAGAGACAAATTGTAAGTGACATTAGCTTTCCAAGCATAAGGATTGAGAGAAATGCCACTAATAATTCAGAGGCCAGCTATTCCCTGATACAATAACCAACAGATATTTTCATCAAATAGTTGCTAAAAAAAAAATAAATAAATAGACAATTCTATTTTAAGCTTTGTTCTGTTAGTAGTGGGAACATTTATAAAAGAACGTGTTGTAGGAAATAACTTTGAATTAAATGATCTGAAGCTGATGCCATTTAAATGGAATGGAAGAACAAACAAAAAGCATAGGCTGTAATTCAACAGACTGTAATAAGCTTAGGCAATAGCTGGAGATAAAGGAAAGTAGCCTGGAGCTTGGGGCAGGCTGCAAAACCCACCTAGAGTAAGTTAACCTGGGCAAACCAAACCCCTTCAGTTAGAGCAGCCCATGAATAACCTAATTCGAAGCTGTCATGGAGGTGTCAACTACACTACTGTTACTGTGAGAGCTGCAGCACACATAACATTGAAGTTCCTGACTTAAAATGAGAAACTTTAAGGAAGTAAGGGGACCAGTTAAGTCAGCCAGGCAAAAAGCTCAGAACGATGTTTCTTCAGGAAGGCTGCAATGTCATTACATTGAATTGATACACTAAAGCAGAAAATGGTAGGAAAACTCTCAGAAACATTACTGAAAGGAGGTGCAAGGAGGTGTAAGAATAGAATCAACACTATCAGTAGTAAAGAGGGGTTGGACCTTTCAGAGGAAATGAAAACAATGTCCTTTAGTCTATACAACTGAAAAACAGGGAAATATAAAATTAGTTTCGTTATTAAGGAAGGAATTGGTAGTTGTTTAAGAGTATACAGATTCTTTCCAAAATTTAAAGAGGTATGGGTTGGAGAAAGGATATGAAAATAAAGCTTCTTGAACTTGTCTTGAAGTTGAAACAAATCTCCAGGTATGAAGGGCTAGGTCATCTCCTTGCCTGAATTTGAAAAGGAGGGGCACAGAAAATTGTGGGTCTGATGGCAAGTATTAGTAATAAACTTATCAAATGGAATAGTACCAAGTAATATGACAATCACATGGGTCGTAGCTACATGTGAGGCAGCAGGGAAGGAGAAAGAGTAGTAGTCAGGGCCACTGCAAGCCCATTAGACTGATCTGAACAAAATGTAAAGCTTTAGAAAGAGTTTTAAAGAGGAAAAAGTCAGGTCTGAAGACACAGTGAAAATGGAACGGAAAATAACAGGAGTTTACTTCACCTAAAGGCTAACAAAATCTTTTCCTTTATTAAGATAACCAACTCTCTAGCCACAGGAAATGCAGTACACCTACACTAACTGTAGTTCTGTAAAGCATCTGATTCGAAACCAAGTGAGAAGTGGTTGGCAAATCTAGAGAAAGTATGTCTTCTAATGAAACTGATACTATTGCTAATGATGTACAACAATATCATATGTGCCATAGTTCTAGTTAAAACTAGTTCTAGCTTAAACTACAAGCACTAAGACAGTGCAATTTCTCTGCCGAAGTGCAGTAAGAATTTCACTGATACAACATCAGTGTTTTCAATATGTTTACAAATCCTGGAGCAACTTCTTATCCATTGAAATAGACACCAGAAAAGTGGAAGACCAGCTGATGTTTCATGGCAAATTAGAAAATGTTTTTTAAAAGCCGGAATTTTTGCTGTCTTGCAAACCAAATACCCATTGGTAATGGTAGCATTTATCGCCATATTTATATGATCCTATCATGAGAGGAGAAACTAGCCTATTATGTCAACTATAGCAGGCATGTTTGTTTTTTCCTTCCTCTTCTCATTGTTATCAGCATGTTATTGAGGAAATAAGAATTTACTGACAAGTTACTCCAGCTGTTTATTTCCTGCCAAACATTACAGGGGAAATACTCTTTTGTCAACGCTTGTTTGATGCTTTACCCAGATGAACATGATGGCACTGCCTAGCAAAGGTGGCTAGCACAGGCAGAGGTTTCTCCAGCACAGAGGAAACTACATGAGGCTGTCTGTTTGCCACCCCTTTTAGCCCACCTGGTGCTACCAGGTAAGGATAACTCTAGCTGCCATCAGTATTTAGCTGAACACAAACCTCTTACTCATTGAGCTCTCCTTCTTAACACTATCTATTTAGTATTGTTGCAGGAGTAACAAAGGGAATTGGGATAAATCCATTCTATGGACAAATAAAATCTCTCACCCATATGAATTTCCTTGACATAGCTTCTGTGTGAGAACCACACATAATGGCCGATCCACCAGTCTGGGCATTTTAACAGATTACCACACAGCAGATTAGATGTACATCCAGCTGCTACAGAACAGCGTATCATTTTCACATAGTTTTATCGCATCACATGATTCACTGAAATATTTGATATGGAAAATCAGTTGGGATTTTTTTTCCTAAAGAAATAATAAAATAGTTACTCTGCAATGGAAGTCATTTATAAGTGTTTTGCTAGGTTTTATTATTTATTATTTATTATTTATTATTTATTATTTATTATTTATTATTTATTATAGTGCGTAGCTGTTATGATACTATGGATCTTGCTGAGTACATACTTTCACAGTTACAGTTAAGTTACAACAGCATTCACAAGGGGGCCATGCATGGTGTCTTTGAGGTAATACAGCCATTGCTTACATGCATAAGGCAAATAAACAGAAGGAATTGCAGATACTAATTTTTTTTTTCCCACAAAGAAAAACAGAAGAGAAAGTAACAGTATGAAGGGCTGAAAGCAGAACATCTCTAAGCCCACATACAAAGAAATTCTTCTGAAAAACTACTTCCCATTTGAATTAACCCTAAATTCAGAAATAACCCCCCAAAAGCAAAGAAATCAAAAAAAAAAAAAAAAACCCTGTAAGACAGAAACCCTCTAGGATATATTGTAAAAGTGACTCATGAGGTTTAAAGTCAATAGAAGTTGACGAGTGAGACTGAAATTCTGTGTAGTGCTTTAAAAATATACCCCTAAGGTACCAAGTAAAGAAACCAAGAGCTAATCCCTGCATACAAATATCATCTACTGCAAACTTTACTTACAGATTTTTTTAAAAAGGTCACAAGGAATAGATTTTTTCGTCTGCCCTAGAGGGCACAAAACATTTGGAAAGAAGCCTGCCCTGCAGAGAGAGACAGCCCAAATATGGTGGTTTAGGTGAAGTTCCAGAGGTGTCCAGCTCTCCTGTTATTCCTCTGCAGTTCAGACTATCACAACCATTATGGCTGGTACAGTTATCTCTAAAGCACATGCGCACCTGCTGTGTATGCACTTCTGACCCCTAGATCCATGCAGAAATCCACTCCCTTCAGTTGCTCCTTTCACTTCTCTTTTTTCTATCTCATCTGCAATTTCTACAATCCTGTTGAAGCAGGGGGACAGTCAGTTTAATAAAATGATACGTGGCTGAGATTTTTCAGAACTCAGGATGCTTAATTGTTACACATATGCAAAAGATTATTGCTTCTAGAGTTGCATTTTTAAGAATTTATTTTGTTGTTTGTGGTACAAAGAGAGAATGGAGAGAAATTTCAAGTAATAAAAAGCCCAGGCAAATCTGCATGCTGGTGTTTAACAAAACCTATTCAATTGTTTATTCTTCTGAGTCATGCTGCAGTTGGGAGGGAGGGAGAGACAGAAAGATGACCTTTCTATTTACTGAACTCAGTGCTGTTGATGCTTGATGGAATTTGTACCCTTTTAATAACAATTCCTCTTTAGTACCATTTTGTTCACTTGATTTCTCACACTTGCTTTTTAAGATGGACACTGGCTCAAAAACAGGACACTTCACCTGCTTCAGTTTAGCTTTCTCATCTGAGCACAGATGATGTCATCTGACACAAGAATGTGGCTTCCAGAGGCCGTGTTTAGCACAGGCTGAGATCCCCTGCGTGATAACAGAAAGCACAGCCCAGAACAATGGCTGGCCACGTTTGCTGGGTGGGACAGAGAAGTGGGTTCCTTCTTCCCTGCTGAGAGATACTGGTTTGTTTCTCTCCAAGAATGTACTGCATGTTTACAAAATAATTGTTGCAGTGTATAAATAAATAACCATATGCTCTAGACTTTTGAACAGCAACAGTATAAATGGTCACTTCCTCAGTTACTTCCTACAAGCATTTTCATGTTATCGTAATCATACTGACCACTGGCAATAATAAACTGCACCGCTGTTCAGAGCAGAAAAAAAATGTCAATCTTCTCCATAGAATTCAGACACATCACTTTAAACTTTGCTTGGTTATTTTAGCTTTAAATTATTGCTTAAGCAATGAGTCCAGCCTGAGGAATCTCTTGTGGGCTGCTGAAGTGTTAGTTTGGTTTTGAAAGGAAACATCTGAAGGACCAGGCCAACTAAATTCCAGAGGGACAGCACTCCCCAAATGGCAACATTTCCTCAAGTATCCCTCTACTTGCACTTCTTGAGAATTAACAAGTTCTGAGAGGCTTTCCAAAGGAATATTTCCTTACAATATTTTTAGAGGCATTTTAAGATAATTTCCCCTCATAAAGCAAAGGGATTCAATTCTTCTTTGTATCCGAATTCCACTCAGCTGAGCAGCAGATGAAGCTATTAAAAAACAATGGCCATGATTTAGGTTGATAAAGGACCTGCTCTAACACATAGCACATAAAAGCTCTTAGGAGTGGCAAGTCAGTGAAGTGTGACAGAGCATGCAGTCCTGCCCCAGCTCCCATCAGACGTACAGACATGGACTCCCACCCTCTTTGCTGCATCATACCCCAGGGGAGACTGGCACAGGTGCTGCCTCCACTGAGAAAACTGTTCTCTGCCAACCACTCTGAGCCCACTCCATCCACTTGGTCCCTCTGGAGAGCCACTAAGAGCTGGGCTGAGCAAACCTTGCAGCATTGAGCACTCTCACAGGAGCCTCGAGGACCAAGCATGGCCATAAGCAGGCACCAGCCAGGGCAGATCCTTGCAGCCCAGTTCCCAAGGGACAGTCTAATTGAGGACCAGCAGATGGCAAGTAACATGAAGCAGAAGTTGCTATAGTTAATTGAGTACAAGTGGGCATTAAGAAATGAGTACTCAAGGCTATTTTCACATAGCTCTGTTTCAGACATGATTTTGATTGTTTTCCTCATGAGCAATGCAAAGTTTAGCACAGAAAATTCTTAAAGCTGGGCCCCAGAAATCTATTAGGTAAATTTGAATATTTTGCTGCTACTAATCCAGTGCACAAAATATCATTCCCCCCCAAAAAAGGAAAGGTATCTGTAATTTGATCCCACTATTTACACTGCATCTATTTCTCCATTGACACAGCTAATCTGCTCTCCCTGCCATCTCCATATCTACTCTCAATGGAAAATTCATGGCAAACACAATGAAGAGAATCAAGCGTTGTCATTTGGACAGCAAAAGCTATGCCCAGACTGACAGAGCAAAGCCACAGAGTTCAGACCTGGGTGGAAACTGTGAGGTTTTGGGGAGAGCAGCTTCATGGGAGCCGGGGGTCCAGTCACACTGTTCTGCTGGAATACAGCAGGTGCTCTTGGCACAAATCAAAGCTTGGGATTTAACATTAGAAAATCTTAACAGTGTATCACTGGTTAGATGGTGATTGGCACAGACCTGTAGGAAACCTGGAACTAATATAGCAAATATTGTTTGGAACTAACAGTTAGATTCCTGATAGAAAATATATATATATATTTTAATAACTAGCTTATCTATTATTCAATTTCAAGTAATTTATCTTCCTACTCCGTTGCTATTATTAGTTAAGTGTTTCTTTTTTCTATTCTTTTCAAATTGAAATTTGTTTACACTGAATAATTTCTACCAGCAAAAAGTTTATATACAGGAAATATTTGAGGCCAACTTTCACTTTTCACTTCTTTGGAGTCTTCTTCCCTGCACCCAGAAAGGTGTTCAGCCTCACCATATCATTATGAATGCTGTAGTTAAAAATATGTGTGTGTGTACATGTGTATATATATATATATATATGTATGTATTGCTTTTGTTTTACATGTAAAGAAACTGAAAGGAATTTTATTTTTAAATAGCATATTTGGACTCAAGGCTGAAAAAGTCTAATATTTACCATGCCTGGTATGTACAAAGGGGAAGGAAAAGAAGACTTACTGTTATAGAACAATCTACAATAGATATAAACATACAATAAATGACTCCCTGTTGATGGACATTGCATGTATGTGGTATAAGTACAGAGCTATATATAGAGAGATTTATATGCACACAAAATATGTATGTATTATATTAGAATATATAAATGTATTAGCATAAAGAAGTTTACGAATGCTAAATTATCTCCAGGTATTTACTTAGATATGCATGATTATAATTAGACTCTTTAAATAACATTTATGACAATTAAGTGCCAAATTATATGAATTAATGTCTCTTTTTCTCCTCTATAGGTGAGTAGCAACTTTATTTTAAGCTGTTTTACACTTTAATCACATATTTCAAAAGTAATTTTCTATATATTTGTATTTATTTAACGTATTTAAGAGTAGACAGTAGTACCTCCCTTGTATCTGAAATGCAAAAAGAATACAATCAAATATTGTGATGTTGTAATTACAAATTGACATTAACTTCCCCACAGACTGTTCACATCTAGGAGAGAAGTTCATACAGTTGATTTGCTCTTTGCCGCACAATGGTGCTCTTATTTTATCTGACATTCACTAAAAATAAATGTGTGTGAATGAAGGAATTAGGTCACCTAGTGACATTACGGGTGGCAGAAGAATATTCAAGAAAAAAAGTTTGTATCTGTGCACACCAAGTAGTATAGTTTCACACAATAAAATGACAGGATGACCACAGTAATTGGTTCCAGTCCTGGGGCCAAGCAAGGGATGCCATGGTTAATGCAGGCAGTGCTCTGTCCGGGGTGCGTGGCACCCCTGAGGCTGTGGTGGCTCTCAGCATAATCAGGGAAGGGCACCTCAACTACAGCCACATTCCTACTGCCCCCTGCTCAGGGTCTCAGCTGTTTGGTGTGACCTGCCGATGGCAGGGCAGGGGTACACAACACCCCAGCTCGCTTCCCACGCAGGGAATTTGCACCTCAGTGGAGGCTGAAAACCCCTTTTTGCTGCCCCAGGCACCGCGTGGTTCAAGGAACATAACACTCAAACCACAAACACATGTTGAAGGCAGCAGGAGCAATCTACTTGCTCCTGTCACGTCACCTCTCTCCTACCTTTCAGCCAGCTGTGTGTTTGCACAGCATTGTACAAGGCCTTTAGCTTCTCACGGAGTTTTGCTTCAGTCCATGACAGTAAGTGCCAGCTCGCAGCCTGGTGCGCCTCCAGGCCTGGTTTGCAAGAGATAGGCCCATCAGAACACATGGACCTGCTGGAGGTCTTTTATCTGCTGACGAGGATAGCCATTAAATATGCAGTTTGCATAATATGCATATAAGTAATCTCAATTACTTACCCATTTGGGCCAGCTCTGGTGCAATGCCTGCTTTGGAATAGGATTAGAAAACAAACAAAAAAAAAAACTACAGAAAGCTTCCGAAGAAAGGAGCTATTATAAAACTATATAAACTAATATAAGGAATATAAATATAAACTTATATAAATATAAGGAACTAATATAAAACAACCCTGGAAGACAAGATGAAGTTTCTCCTTCACCCCCAGGTATTAGGAAGGCCATCACACTGTGGTCTTTCCAGGGGAAGGATTATAGAAAGCATACCTGTAGTTTCGTAGTACTGATAATGAATTGTTTCCTTAAATTACAGGAACTGGCACTATCTAAATTCATTTTATTAAATCTTCTACTCAGTGAGTATGACAGATAAAAAAATGAAAATCTTTACAGCTTCCTGTAGGGTCAAGATCTGCACAAATCTGTGCATGTTCTTTTTGATGGACAAAGCTAATACAGACAGTTTTATTTATTTGGGGAAGTAAAGAATTCCTCATGTAAAACAAACTGTTAGCTACAGCACTGAGTACAGGCAGAGGAATACTGAAGAGCCTTGACCTTCATACCTACGGTGACTGAGCAGCATGTAAGGAGGAAGAGAGGGCCTGCTCCCTAGCTGCAATTTATTCATTTTAATCATCTTTGCCTCCTTCCTCAACTGGCCTTCTATCATGACAGGACTCCCTGTGTCTGAGAAGCATCGTTATATTTGGTTTTCATGGCCCTATGCTTCTGCCTCCAAGACATATTTCAGTGTCCTTTTTTAAATACAAACATGTCCTCTATGTAAAACTCACACAAACTCTTCTGGTTTAGTGAACAAGAAGTAAAGC
The DNA here is from genome assembly GCF_009819795.1 of Aythya fuligula. Classification (NCBI taxonomy): domain Eukaryota; kingdom Metazoa; phylum Chordata; class Aves; order Anseriformes; family Anatidae; genus Aythya; species Aythya fuligula. Next base: position 44,226,809 of record NC_045563.1, on the reverse strand, counting down.
TCAGGACCCAAATTTAGTTCCCTGTATATACACTTCATCTGCAGTATTTTGAAGAAAATCCTTCTCCATCATAGTGCTTACAGTGCTCTTACAGGCATCTCAGGATTTCTGCAATCATATTCATCAAAGCTGCTGTACACTGAGTTTGTAGGTGCAGTGGTAAAAAAATATACACTAATATCTCATGTTGTTAGAGCTGCAATGCCAACCACAATTGGCTCAGCTCACAAGAAGCATTATACTGCCAAAAGACAAGCAGAGTGACCCAGAAAATCTGTACAGTAATCTTTCTGTATCCATTTACACTAGATCTGAATTCGGTCCTGTGCCCATTTGATAAATGATAAGTTTTAACAGTGTTATAGTGGTTGATTCACTGAGATGAGAATGATGTGCTGAAAAAAATCATGAAGTCCATAATCTTTCAGCTCAGTCAGGAAAAACATTAATAATGAAAGAGTATGGACAGGTCACTTCTACTAACAATATGGGACATCACAAACTGCAGTCAGTATGCAATACTTTTCCTATGGCACAGAAGGGGCAGGGATTGTGTGAGTGCTGCTTTGTGGTACCATTCCTGCCTCTTTGTGCTGTAAGATACTTTTCTTTAGCCATAGTCCTAAAATGTCTTGTGAAGAACAGGAAAGGGCAGACACTGAACAAGGAATTTTCTATTGACTATCTTCTATCTGTACAGTGTCAAATACCAAGGAAGATTGGATTGAATTCCAATCAACAAGGCTATTTTTTGTAGCTCTGTACCAGCCAAGTTACTGTAAGAGACCTTGGAGGCACTGAGTAAGCAAGGCAAGCAAAAGCTGCACACATACGTCCACATACCTAGATTTATCTAGTGTGCAAAGGTGCAGAAGCCTTCTAATTCCATGGTTTTCCAGGTCCTTTCCCATTGAAAACAATACGTTTCACTAATGCAGGCACATGAGCACCAGGATCCATGCAGGGTGGGAGAGGACAGGGTCTTGCCAGCCTAAGTCAATAGCCTGAGCTGTTCTGGATGCCCATATTCAGCATCTTCAGCTTCCTAACACTTTTCATGGCAAAGTCAAGTCATAATCCATCTCAAAGAAAATTTTTTCTGTTGTTGAAATACATAATTCACCTGATAACTGAATATACAGCTCATATACAGTAATTACTCTGAGACTGTTTTGGAAAAAGCAAACATTTATGGGCTAATTACCAAATGAAATTTGCATGAAATCTCTACTACCACAAAACAAATACTCAACTCAAAGTTGACTTATTCATGAAGGAGAGCCTCACTTCTTTGGCCACAGCAATCTTAGCATGGTTCTAGGTCAGCTTTATTTGTGCCTGGGCTCTATGCACAGAGAACTTTTCATAGCACAACAGCTGCCATACTGACACACGCAACACCCTGACACCAAAATGACTATCTATCCTGCTAAAATGCTCTACTGGCTCTGATTTCCTGTGAACTGCACATTGAGATTTTGATGACACAAGTTTTCATTGTGATCCTGATGGACTGTATTCAGTGCTCTGTTTTGTTTTGTTTTACAGAGGTGAAATCTCAAACAGAAATACTAATCTGAACCTCAGACAAATAACAGCAGATAAAGATCTGTATTGAGATGTTGTATTTGACACAACTGAAGGCTGGAAAAATACAGTTTTAGAACAGCCTTGGGGAAGATGTGTTCAACTCTTCCATCAGCATACTATCTAACTCAAGTGAAGACTATTACTAATATAAAGCATTTTTAACAACAAATCCTGTTCTCCAGCATATCAACTACTGCTTGCACCATTTTGTTTTAACCTTAGTGACCCAGACAGTTTCCAAAATAAAGAGAAAGCTGAAAACACTGGTTTTGCTTAATGCTGGTGAATATTTTCTTATGCAGCTGTTAAAACAATGGCAAATATCATCCTTGTGCACCAAAATAAAGTTTCTGGATCTAACACCAATTCAGATATAAATGCTTTAATTGTTAGTGTATTTGGTAGTCAGTGGAGAGAGGAGAACGTGAGAGCAACAGGAGAGACAGAGTGCACAAGGCCTAGCAGAGACCAAGCATTAAACACATTATACAGTTTATTATAACCTAGCTAAGAAGAAGGAAATCCTCACTAACTGACATTATTTACTTATTTATTTTACTAAGTTCAACCTTTTGGAAATAAATTACTACTGTGCTTCATTTTAAGTGGCTGTATAAAGTTCACAAGGACATTTTAAGGTACCTAGTTCTTCATTTCCTAAGGCTGTTAATGCTGTTCCAAGAACAAGAATGTAAAATAAAAATAAAAATTTGCTAATTTTGTCTAAAGAGACACTGCTTTTTATCCAGCACTCCACAAAAGATATTTTTATTATCTTCCACTGTATTTTAATGGTACAGAGACAGGGGTACAGCCATGAGGGCTTCTTTTACATTTTGTACACTTAAAACTAGATTTATTAAAAATCCTCAAATGGAGATGCCTAAATCAAAGTGTCTAATACCAGATGGAGACAACCCTACAAAGCTGGTAACCCCTGACAGGTCCAGCTAAAAGGACATCATCTTCTCACTGTACAGCAATGCTTACGCAGAAACAGAACAGAAGCATCTACCTCATGGCTAAGAAATCATGGCACAGCATCTGCAGCCCCTCTGCCTGGTTCAGGTCTGCCTTTTGGTGGGAGCACCAAGCACAAACCTGCTCCTCATAGCCCTAAGGCCAAGCTCTGAAGTCTTTATTCAGTACATTTCTGAAACCCTTTAGCCGATATAATCCATCCATTTCATTTTCCAGGATAAGAATTGTTATTAAATGTAACCTGTTTTGTTCTCTTTTTCTGCACACGTATCTGAAAGCAAGGCCAAGCGAGTGGAAAGAAAAAGTGTGCTTATTCTTACTAGATCAGTTGACAGCACTGGAAGAAGCAGACCAGCGGTTTAGCATCTGAGCCAGTTTCCAAGCCTTGAAGTAGAATTTGTGTGCTGGAGGCCCTGTTTGCTTGCTTTATTTATATATTTATTTATTATGTCCTTAGGCTGTCATAGCTACAATAGCAGTACTACTACAGCACAGTACGTACAGCGTGTATCTCTCCCAACATAAACACAGCATATTCATACAAAACAACAAATTTTCATCCCAGCAAATTAAAGCTCTCATCTGTTTTTCTTTTTAACCAGGGAGAGAATATTTTCCTACTTTCTCTCATGCTATGAGAGCAGGTAGGAAAATGCACTTGCATTCATGTGCCACTGAAGACAGACGGGACATATCCATTAGGCATGGATGGATTGCTTATTAATACAGTTCTCCAAGGCCTGTGTGTGGGGAAAGGATTTATAGAAATCCAATGGCCAGCATCTTAAACCGGGACACCCAAAGTAAGAGAGCTGTGGTTATATTTACCTACTTATTTGTGAGATTTTTTGCAAGCCTGTAAGCAAGTCTACAGCTTCAGAAAGGTGACTAAGCAGTCTTGCCCCAGAGCAGAGGCAGGAAGAGACCTTCTCGTGCATGGAAAAAAGCCACCATAGAGTTCCTAAGCATTGCCTCTGACCCCTGCATCAGGGGAAGGACTCTTCCCCAGCACACAGGGAAGGAACAGGCAGCAGAGGATCCTGCCATAAGGGACCAGGGGCACCAGGGGAGTTTGTGTCACTACTCAGGTGCAGAATGCTGTGCCTGAATTGCTACCTCCGTCTCTCAGATACACACCTGCACAGACTTAATCTTTTATCTTTGTCTTTTATCTGATGGGATGAATCTAGGCTGAAATTGTGTTTTGGGTTTTGCATTGAGTCTAGCAAAGCTTGCAGATTCTGAGAAGTTAAGATGAGCAGAGAGACTTAATCTATAGCAATATGATTCATACACGTATATACAGATATGATACATTATGTTGACATAAAATGTCCACATTTAGCTATTCCATTTATAATGAAAATTAAATCTCTTTCAAGCAAAAATATCTACAAGCTTCTTCACAAAAAGATTATGACAATTAAAAATGATAGACTGAATTTCAGTAGCATTACCAAAAGTGATCATATATTTTTTCTTTCCTTACTCTCTTCCTTCTCAGTTAATGTTCTTATTACCAGAGTTTCTTTTCATCAGAGTAGACATGAAGGAAGCACTATGAATAAACAGAAGGGAATTTGGATGTCAGGACACACTTTACCCCAGGCTTTTAGCATGCAATATAGTTTGCTAGAAGGCAGCTTTGATGCCACTGTTCTTTCCCCAAAGACATCCCTCATTACCGAATGCTACATGTTGCCCTGTTGGTCTGGAAGAAACATTTCATTAACTACAATATCACTATAGATTGCATCTAGTTGCCATAGAAACTTTAGAGAAGAAGCTTGGGTTTAACCCTTGGAATGGACTGAATTTTTCATCCTTATAGCATTATAACTTAAAAAGATACCATGGCTTTTATTGGCCTTTATCTTTCAGCATAAAAAACTGACAGCTGCTGATAATTCATACAGAGTTGATGGCTGTGAAATATTTTTACAATATCTGCTACTTAACTGGGACACTACAGCGAGGGACAAAATTGCTGTTGACTTCACTGCAGCTGTGATTTCCACCTCATCCATTCGAAGTCAAAGGCTACTGTAAAACCCACATAGAAAACTCCTTTTAATGCTATGTTCTGGTGGAAGAGAGAATGAGACAGCAAATTGTGGGTGCTGGTGCTTTGCCACAACTCCTCTCTGTCTCAATTTGTTTGCCAAATGGACATAAAGACACTGCATACTTCTGAGCTGGTTAGAGATCCTCAGGTAGAAAATGACTCCTTATGGATCTTTGTTTGGTTTCTTCATGCATTAGAGGATGTCTAAGAGATTTTTTTTTCTTTCTTTTGCTATAGTAAAAAGAAAAAAAACCACAACACTTCAACCCAAGAGCATAGACTAATCCATCCATCAGGTTCTGCCTCCCTAGACAGGAGTATTACTACTAAAATTGTGTTTTCTGTTTACTGAGACTCCTTCCTAGTATGCAAGGAAAGCCCAAACTCCAAAGCATTTTCACACTGAAGTAATGCTCTGCTGTGCTCCAGATCACACCACTTCATCTGTTAGCTAAACAGCTCACTCAGTGAGGAAGCAGCAGCTCCCTCAGGAACTGGAGCCATGATTCCATACTTGTCTGCACTTTGGGCTTGACCGACAGAGCATTTTTGCTTTACTGGTTTCACTTCTGTAAAACAAAAAGGCTGCGAATTATGGCACTTACCCATAAGGGTAAATTGTGCAGTGTATGCTATTATCACTCTATAAAGAGTTCTTTCTACCTTGCCAGGCTCCATAAAAATGTGAAAAGCTTAGTCTCCAGAAGGTCTTAAGTTCTCCATCTCCCTTTCTCTTGTGTTCTCTTTTCCTCACTTATTAGGAATACATCAACATCAACAAATGATAGTCTAAGGTTACAGTAGTGGAAGGGTCTGGCTTCGTCCCCTGCCAACATTCTTTGCAGGGTGGCTTCTGCACACTAGCACCTTTGTTCTTTTTGCTACAAGCTCTTTTCAGTTTGCAAAACTCAGCCTCTAGTTACAGCTGGTTTTGTTCCGAAAGAAAAACTGGAGGGGGATGAGTGTGGGCGAGTAATGGTGCACCCGCTCAGTTTTGTGACTATTCCATGGCAGGGCTGTGGTGGGGCTTATATTTAACTTGGTAACAGAGGTTTTGTTATTAAGATCTTCTTAGCTACATTGCACAGCCCTTACTCATGCTGGTGGACCAAGTAGTGTCACTGAAGTCAATGAGGCTGTGGTGCTTTATTATTTCAAATCACATAATGATCACTGTAATAGGAATGATCATAATGAAACACTTTCATTGGAAAGTCAATGGGTCTATTTGTGCAAATGTTCACAAGCATGAATGAGAATTGCACGACTTTGCCCAATACATACTATTTTCTGAGAAGTTCAGTATCTTTTCTTGATAAAATCACCATGAATAATACTGTCTCACATGTGCAAACTACACAATGAACCTGCTTCTGCTTGGAATATCTAATCTGTCTCAGTGGCATTGCTCCAGAGGAATGTATTTAACTCTTTGGAGCCACCATTAAATTAGGAAAAAAAAATAATAAAAAAAAAAGAGGCTTTTAGCTGATTGACTAGGAACAATTTGAAAAGGGATTCTCTGTCCTTAAGAAGCACTGAATTTGAATAGCACTCTTTCATTTCAATTGTCTCATACCCAAAATAGTGCCCTAAAATGGTGCACCTATGGAAATTCACATGAAAGAAATAGGATTCAGTATAATAATTCCTATTAGAGGACATCTATATGACTTGAAATAATGAGGTTCCACAGTGAAAACTATCCAGTGAATACAAAACTCATTAATGAGTAGTCTCATCTTCTATTAGCATTCAGCATTTTGAAATAGGAAGACAGCCTGCTACCCAGTTATACATTCAAACTGAGAATGACAAACACCAGTAAAACCAGTAAGAACAGGAATTCTGCAGGAAACTATCCTGTCAAAGATAAACTCAGCAGCACACACAGGTAAAGGGTTTAATTTTGCTCAGCCAGGAAATCTGTAAACACAGAGCTGCTTATCAAACACCCTGTTCTTGCACCAGACCTAGGCAGATTCTTAGGTTACAACAGACAGACACCGTATTTTTCTGACAGCATTTGCCATTACACATTGGGTAATTCAACACTACATTTCCTTTGTCCTCTTCTACTGGCAGCAAAGGTTCATTCACATCTTTCATTTGCTCCTAAATTGAGAAAACTTGAATAGGAACTCATAATCACTAAAAGGAAAGACAAATGATTGCAACAGACTTTATACCTTATGCAACAGCCATCTGAGGGGACTGAGGCTGCTTTGCACCTGGTCTAGGTGGAACTGGCCCTCCCATACCAGCTAAAGGGATCTCCTCTTCTGCTGGAATGTGAGATACAAGACAGGCAGTAGCTTTATTTGCTGTGAAAGAATGGTAGCACCAGTCTTTACAGAAAAGCACAGCATAATTTCTCTTCTCTGACTGCAGGCAGTCCATGTAAAGACGTTTGAACAGCTCAAGGAAACCACGTTGCTTTTTTCACAGAATGATCTTTGCTTGGCTGCTGTGTGTCCAAGTTACTCTGGACGTGTCTGTCCAGTCATCCTGGATGTAAGAGGAAGGCTTTGGCTATCTTTCTGGGTGGCTGGTATTCTGGTTGGAGTGGATGAAAACTGAACATGCTCAGTCTGACACTGAATGTGTGCACAGTGAGCGTGACACAACCGGAATGGGTATTCCTGTGGATATTCTTGTGGATATTCTGGACAAGAGCATGGGAACTCAGCATTTTGGAAAGACACAGGTTCTGTAGTGTAAAACTTTGAATATCTGAAGAAGAAAGGGTGAAAACAGTGTAATTAATGGTCAATAGATACCGCAGATAATCAGCTCAGTATTTGTTGATGCTGACTGATTTGAATACAAAAGTGTTCTTTGAAGCGATGAAAGTCTGACCCTTTATCCTGCTGCGACATCCCGGCGGAACAGGGCAGTGAGGACAAGCACTGCTGTGACCTCTCCCATGCTCATCCATCCCTGCAAAGGGACTGACCAGCCGTGAGAGAGCAGTCTCACGACCAGGCATCTGTAAGTATTGGTATCTAATACTGCTCCCTCTGATTCAGGGACTCTCCAATTAGTCTGTGACTTGGGTCTCTCAGAGGAAAATCACTATATAAGCATTGAGATTCTCAAGAACTGTCATATTCATAATCAGATTAATCTGTCCTTGCGCTTTCAAGATGCAGCAGAAACCTCTAAGAGAAAAGCTGATCTTAAAATTCCCTAAATCCTCACACTCACTAGGAGGTACGTTTAATACAGGTCAGGATTTATGTTTTTCTAAATGTATTGTCTGCCACAATTCTAAAACTTCGTGTACTTAAATCATTCAATGGCTGCATTTCCATGGCAATTCTACCTGCAAACATCCTGCCACAGAGACCAGATGTCAATTCAACATCAGAAGGAATATCTCTAAGCCTCAAAAGAGCAAATAGTTCTTGTACAAAAAAGGAAGAACATCTGTCTAAACAATCTTATAAAAACACTACAGTATTCCAGAAAAATAACCAAAAAGCATGTAGCAACAGTTATTGCATTTACAGAGTCTCAGTAAAGAATATTATAGGCTATTAAATTTAAGGTACTACTGTGTGGCTTTGTGTATTATTTTGTTTTTTAAACCTGTACCTTTGAACATGCTCTCAGGCATCTTCCCACAGAGACAATGCTCATATCTATTAAAACTTGGTACTCCAAATAGCTATCAAACAAAATCAAGCTATTTTTGAAAACCACTGGTTTCCGCTACTATTTTCCTTCAGGATAAGATGATTTTTATGTGCATTTAACCAAATTTTACTAAATTGATAGTTACCACTAAGATGTGACAGAAAAGCGTGTATATGAATGATGATTTAATCTAATTTAACTGCAGTTTAAATATACTACTGATATCAGACAGTGCAGTCCAATATCTGTTTTAAATGGCTGGAATCCTGACTTGCATAGACATATAGGTATGTGCTGTGTGACAGAAGGTGCTCAAATCTGTGCTGCGAGTTGCCTTACAAAATGCAGTTAGGCTGAACCTGGCCTGCTCGCTGAGGTGTGGGAGTGAGAGTGCACAAATGAGAACTACCTATACAGACTGCTTTAAAACTAAAATCACATTAGTGATGTTAAATCAAGTTTGCAAGATTTTTCCACTCAAGATATCCCCAAGTACAGAACAGATGTTTTCGTCTCACCTCAGTCTCTCCAACTCAGACTCTGACAGTGCCCACTGCAAGTCTCTCAAAAAAGAATGCTAAGGAACTGGCAACAAACACTAAGGCATATAAATTCCTGAAAAACAGGAATTATTGCTCATTTTCTTAGAAATTGAAAAATAAACAGTCAAAACTGAATCCTGTTCTATGTGCCCTTTGTTAACTTCTCCTATTATTGACCAATTTGAACAGCACAGACACCCAACTATTGTTTGTAAACAAATGGTTAAAGGATTAGGAACATACAGCAGTCACCCTTCCAGCCTTATTGATGAAGTCTCAAACAGGCAAGCCCTTGTAGAGGGATTTAAGCAAATAGAAAGCATTATTTATCTATAGATACTGAGACATGAGTTAATCGTACTTGCTGAATTGTAAACAGTACTGTATAAAAGAAATACCTAAGGGCTTAATTGCTAAAGGCGAATTAGATTCAACCTTGTAAGGCATAACTTTTAGACATCTGGCTGCCTAGTGAGTCCTGTTCCTGAGCCCACAGTTTCATATGTTTCACAGAGAGAAATAGATGCTTCAGAATGGCATTCACAGACACTGGTTGACAGACCAGGGAACAGCCTAGCCTTCCCAGCAAGAAATACAAGCACAAGGGCTGGAGCTTGAGTGCTCATGGATTGTGCTGCTGCCTTCTAGACTGCCATAAACATTCACAGTTACTTCCTCTTCTAGACAGCAATGCCCATGTCACATGACTCCTGTCTTGCAAAACTAGGCATAAAACCACTCAGAGTGTGGCAGGCCCCCAGCACTCCAAACCTGTCTGAGCTTCAGTGAGCAGTTAGTAATTCAGAGCAGCGAGGGCAAGGGCAAGAGCTCTCCCTTGCTTTTCCCTCTTCCTTCCACCACACACTATACACGTCAAGCTCTGCTGAAACAGTAGATTGAGGAGGGAACAGAAAACAGAGGGGAAAAGAAAAAAATATATATATTCTGAGAAAGCAGGAGTAGCTTCCAGCTATGTTTTTGTACAGCTGCTACCAACGCTACCTCCTTCCTTCTCAAAACCTTCCCTGGCCATTTAGCACTGCCACTGCCTGCTGCTAGAGGAGATTGAATGAAACAGTCTGGATAAAACAGTTAAATATTCATTAGAGCAAAGAGCTTAAAGAAAAATATAATATTCTCAGTAAGAACACATCCAGGGAAGACCTGGGCTGCAGCCTTTGCTCCCGTAGGGATACCAGTACTGCTTCATAGCAGAGCAGTGTTCAAAGCAAAGTTCATCAGGTCTTCCTTGGACTACACGCATACAGACACTTGACAACCACTCCATGCTTCTTCACAAGCCAGGAGAATCCATCAGAAATGAACAGATTCACCTACAGTCTGACGTTTACCAGCATGCTAAAACATTGCATTGAAACCCTGTCAAAAACGAGCAACAGCCATGGGCAGTTGGTTCACTTCAGTGAGCACAGCCCATCTCTGCTGCTCCTTCAGGCTGACATGTCATGACAGAGATTCTTCTCCAAACACCTCCTCTCTCCTTGTCCTTGCCCTGAGCAGTGCACCTCCTGTCAGATAACTAGTGGGTGGCAATCCTATTCCAGCTGCTGGCTGGCAGGACCCTGCACGAGAGCTCAGTGAGCCCCTGCAAGTGCTCATCAGATGGGTGACCACTTGTCTGGGGGAATGATAGAGAGGCCTCTTGGTTTCTCTTTCTTTACAATTAGGCTGAAATTACCCAGTAAAACATCTACAAGAGTGCATCTTGTTTCACGGGGGGCAGAGATTTATGCCCAGCATTACACTTTGTTCCACGCTTCTCCCTTTGTTGCAGGGTGAGCAGCAGCGACCGGCCATTGCCAATGCTGTTAAACGATGGCATTTCCTGTTCTGGTTAGCACTACAGTTAAAGTTTTAAATTATCCCCCAGCTGAATGTTTTCCTGGTTTAATTGCCAGGCTTTGGAAAGAGGCCTAGCACCCAGGCCCTGACAGGAGTACAGCTATGCAATATCCAGCTGGCTGCTGTCCCAAAGCAGTTAGAGCAGCCACTAACTGGAGAGAGAGAGATTTACACCCCTGTGGGCTCAAATACTTGTAGCTCCTCTTGCAGAGATCTGCCTTCCCTGCTACTGTAACCCACACTTCCCAAGTGACTGCAGAACAACTTGCTGGGGTTTCGCATTGTGGTGACCCTGGCGGCCTTGCCAAGCCTTGGGAGAGCTGGATGGGCAGCTGGCTGCTGCGTCAGCCTCTGAATGCTGCTGGAGGGCTGGACGATGCTGAGATCTGCCCTGCGTGCAGCCTTGCTCCATGCTGGCTGAAAAGCCTTTGCTGCTGAGTTTCTTCATGAGGATGGGTGGTAGAGAGCTACGGTTTCTGATTTCTTTGGCTTAAACAAAGCATTTCCACTATTACTAATGCATGGGATTTACTTGTTAGTTAATCTACATACAGAAAAAAAAAAAAAAAAAAAAAGATTTCACTTCTTATTAACATCAATGTGATGGCTAATGTGCACTCATTCAGTTTGATTATGATGATGGTATAAAGCCCCTGTTATTCTTTTCATATTGTCCCTTTATAGGCACAGGACTCTATTCTATCCCCATCTCATTTGATTACTACTATTTACTCCTAAGCTGAGTTTGAAGTAATTATTAGCTTCACTCTTATTTTCAACAAATGCTCAGCAATTCAGTCTCTCTTCTGGATTGTTTTGCCTCTCTAGGGTTAGAAGGGGTGACAGAGAGAATCAATCATTCAGATGAAAAGGCAGAATATTTCTCTACAGCACATACAGAGCTGTTGTGCTAACATTACCAGTGTCCTGCCTGGCTGTCTCCACACCGCCCCATTGCCCTGTGCTTTCCTGGGGAGTTCCAGGGAGCTACAGGCAATCCAGAGCAGCAAAATCTCCTGTACAATCTATGCTGAGTACAGATTTTAGGAGTAAGACTTGAATCCTATAGACGTAAACCTGCTCATGACTGCTGCATTGCCTCTGCAAGGCTACAACAGCAATCTTTCAGCTATGGTGATGGCTGCAATTGCTCTAGGGGCAAGCTCCATAATTTTCCTGGTACTTGCGCAGTCTGTGCTCATTTTCCAGAGCTGGCTTTACCACTAAAAGCTGCTCAGTCTCTGTCATAGTGATAGGGCAAGAAGACAATGTCAAGTGACTTAAGCCAGAAGTGATTCTGGATTGCGTGTTGGTATTTAAGACCTGGGACTGAGACCAGAGCCTAACAGTACACCTGTTGTTCATTCACACAGCAAGACCATTTGCTCAGGCCAGGATGCCTTTTCTCTAATGGGCAAGGAAGTCCCTCAGCTTTCAGAGGTCTAGAGGCTTATTAACAGAGTCTGACCTTCCTCTTCAAAGGCTGTATGAGTGGAAAAGTACAGGGGTGTCAGTGCCAAGCTCCTCAGTTTGCTTGGGAAACAGCTGTAGCAGTTTAAGAAAGAAATATGTCACAGCTGCTCCCAGCAGTAAATTCCTGCTGCTTCAATGTGATGAGAAGCAGAATATGAAAGCATGAAAACCATCACTATATTGCACAACCAAGCTAAGCCATTACCAGTACAGTCTAAACTAATCTGTTTGCACTGAAAGAGGTTAGGAGCACTAATGCAATAAACCCATCCTGCTCTTCAGCTCAAAGCCAGGACTGTTAGCTGAGATTTCAAGCACCCACAACCACTCTGATGTAGCTGCAGTCATTACAGCATGCCCTGAAGATTTGGAAACAGAAGCTGGTCCCTGGGCTTGGGTTTCTCTTTTAACCATGTGTTGGTCAGGCTGTGTTTTTTAAAAGGTGACCAGGATGGATGAGAGGGTTTAAAAGGCTCACTATGCCACAGCCCTAATCCCAGGCCTAGAGACAGAGCCTCTTAGGTTTCCCAAAATAACGTCTTTGAAAGGCCCTTGTCCAGGTGATTAACTAGCATAAAAAAATAAAATATGTCACAAGTGAAGGTTAGGATTTTAAAAGAAATAGGATGGGTTTAGGCAGTCAAATTGTATTGAATTTCACATCTCAGGCTCTACTGAGCTAATTCTCTAACCTCCAGGCAAGGCATGTACATGACAGCTACCTGCTGCTTGCTCAACAAGTTTTCCCTTATGAAAAGGGATGCCCAGAGATTTCTTCAAAGAATGACGAGTGTGAATAAAATAAGGGAGATCTTGTCCACCTCAAGTTGCCCTAATGGTGTAAGAGACCTCTGGTGAGCCTTGCCAAAGAGAATGGTGGGCAAGATTACATGGAGAAACAAGGTGCCCTAGAGGAACACTGACAGATGGGAACTCCATGTTTTGGAGACAGAGCAGAAGCAAGAGGGAGGAGAGTGGTTGGCTATTCGCGCACTACTGATTTTGCAAAGCAACTTACTGGCTTTTCTGTAGGCCACATTGTTGCAGGCTGCTACCCTGACCCTTGGGGTGCAGGGTATGTCAATGAAATGCCACTACAAATTATGTTCTTGTCAACTCCCAAGAACATTGCATTCTTAAAGCTGGAGCTGGCAGGGTTGATGTGCTGATACTGTGGGGGAGGGTAGGAGCAGTGTCCAGAAGGGAAAGGTTTCCAGGCACTATTTCCAGGAAAGCCTGAAAGATTGTAAGAATAGAAAGCAAAACAAAGTGCACCAATAAAGTAAAGCTCTAGGCAATGTATGCCCAGAGATGGACCTCCAGTTCTGAAAAAAACAAGCTTTTTGCAGCACTGAAGGAAGATGGACCTCTGCACACACTTCATTTTATCCCCTGGGTCATCTCTCAGATGAACGTCAATAGATAAAACAACATTAGTGTGCATGAAGGAGAAACTTGGATTCTGCCTTGGAACATTCTCCTTCAGCTGTGGTGCAAAGGATTATGCTAGGTGGCAACATCACTGCAGTGCACTATATAAATCCCTAGAGAAAACGAAAACCTCAGGACCCAATCCTAGTCACTTTTCCAGAGAACCTTTATCACCATTTTCTCAGCTCACTGTTCCTCACCAATATTTAAGAGGGAAGAGCATATTCTACCTTTTGCATGTGTGCATTTAAAATGTGCACAGAGGGAATATGTCTTATATGCTTGTATTTCCTTATTGTCACAGCATACAGCAGTGGGTCTGATAAAGTGTACCTTGAATTATTTAGGGTGTATCAGGAACATAAGGGGAAGACAGAAGATAAAGCCAAGAGAGAGAACAATGCCTGAGGAAGCAGAGTGACCAAAGTCTGAATGCACATAGAAAAAACATTCTGGAAAAATTAAGAATATAGAGCTTTGGAAAGGGATAACACAGAAGAAATGGGGTGGTATAACTGAAGAAGCGGAACAGCAAGCCTTTTCTGATTGTGTTTGGCTTTCATGGAGAGCACTGAGCAAAGATGTACAGTCAGGGGGATCATGTGCTTGTCCCAGCTAAACAGGGTGACTAAGTACAACTAGTATGCTCAGTAAGAACAAATGCAACTAACTACACCGAGAAGTTAGGAGATGTAGCAGCATATCAGGCAGCAACTAAAAGACTGTTAACCTCATCCTCACACAAGGCAAAGCACGCAATATATGAGCCCCTACGAAAGGGAAGCAGCTGAGCAGTATGTAGCGCAATACAGACTGCGATGTTGTGCGATAAGAAAGCCCAAGCATGCAGGATATACACAACTTGTGGGGAATGTCTGCGATAAAACGTTTGGCAGCTGTGTGCACCACTAAAAAAAGAAGTTTCTCTTGTTTCTATTACAGCCTGTGCAGTTAATGCATTCCTTCGCTGATAGTGGGACTGAAACAATTCATTAAGGAAATGGACATTTTCTGTGGATCACATTTGCTGCTCATCACTTTTGTTCCATATTTAATTCTCATAATTTCTGAGCTACATTTCCAAACTTCTGGAATTCTAGAAAGGCAGAATTCCCAGACCCTGCTGAGTTATATAGTGACATTCATTCCCTCATGGGGAAAATGTCTAATACTTATTATTCTTTCCCTTACCTGCTGTAAACAGAAGGAGAATAGAAAAAGAAAAATAGGCATGTAAAGGATTGTTCTGAGAGGCAATCTGGATTAGAGTTTTGGCTTTACCTTCTTCATCTTTGCCCTTAACCAAAAGACAAGCTTTAATCTAGGAGATAGTTTTAAGGAAATTAAGAAAAGTCTCTCTGGCTCTACATCATTACGTACATTCTTTCATTAAACATACATTCATTGTTATTTTAAAGTATGAGTTTAAATCAGGATATAAATATTTGTATAAATACTATAATTATTTTTTTAATAATGATAATAAATGTAAGTCTTACCTACTTGGTGGTATCTAAGAGTGTTGTCTCTAGGAAAACAGTCTTGGTTTTGGTTCACAAATCACTTCACTTGTATACAACAAGCTACACCTGATCCAAGTTAATAAAATAATGTGTATATATATATTGCACAATTGTAGACAATTTAAAAAGTGCTTATGCTACACATTTATAATCTTTAGCCAAAACACATTTGTGAGTGTTTCTCCTGAATCAAAATATGTTAACATAAAAAATATTTTTCTATTGCTTTTTATTATTATTTATAGCAGAGAAGAACATGGTGTTTCCCTGTTCAGCTTTCTCAGATGTTAAACTGTTGACAATTATGTTCCTGCAATGAACGCAGAGTCTGCCAGTGTTGATGCTGACTTCATTGTGGGCAGAATAACATGTTCCAGCCTGCTTCCATGAAAGGCAGGAGGGAAAACTACCCTAACTTTTCATAACACAGGATGAAGATGCTTAATGATGATCCACATTCAGTAGGTGCTATTCAGATCACTGTTTACAAGTCTCGTAAAGTTTGAAATGGGTTGATTTGATTGCCTTTAATCAATTCATTAACATGGCTTCCAATTAGAAACATGCTCATCTAAGAAATGGTTAATGTGATATCCTGAAGGATGCCAGCTTTTTCTAATGATCTACTGATAATTAACAATGAAAATACAGTACTTTAAAAATCACCTGATGCAGACTGCTCATAGAGAATATAACATGTATCAGCTTAGATCTTCTAATGACAACACATCAAGGATTTTTATTATTATTTTATTTTTGTTGTTGTTGTTGTTGTTGTTTTCCTAAATGCTGATGCAAGTACTAAGTCCTGCTACTGGGTCAGTGTTTGAAGAACTGGTATGTCAAACTGTGAAAAAGCTTTAACTGAGAAAATAATAGACACAGGGTACTTGGATCCCCTTCATACTATTTGACTGAATTCCAGCCTTTCTACACAAGTGATGGCAGCCAATAACTGAAGCTGGAAAGCTGCTAGGAAATTTAAGTGAAATTACTACAGGCAACACCTCTAAAAGCACAAATATTACAGTCACTCGTGGAATTTAACCAATCCTCTATCTGTTATCAACACTTATTCCTGTTGATATGACAACACAACGGTTGTATTAATATAAAGAAATCATAAGTAGAAGCCTGGCATTGCCCACACCCAGTAACATGACCTGTGATTCAGAGGAGGATTTTACTGCTTGTTTAGCAAAGGAGACATCAAAGGTATTTTTATTGATAAAATTGAAGATGGTAGGGAAATGGAAGTAAGCAACCATGCTAGAGAACCACTCTCCCAATCATACGCTGGTTTCTAGATCATGGGAAAAAAAAAAAAGAAAAAAGAAAAAAGAAAAAAAAAAGTAAAAATAAAAGTAAGTAATTTGCTCGTAGTTAATTTGGTAATTAAGAGCAGATACATTAAGTAATTATAGCAAACCTAAAGAAATAAGAGATAAGAAGGCAACAATAAGAAAAATATGTATTTACAGTAGGGCATCTGTGAGTCTAGGTAAACTGTGCAATATCAGCTATTTAGAGTAATTCATGATAAAGTAAAGAAAGCATCAATCCAATTAAAAAAGAAAATCTCAGTTTTCCTCACTGGCTGTCAACATACTGGTCACCAGCTGGTAGATCTGTACAGACAGGCCAGTAGAAGCAGGTACTGAAGAAATCTTTGAAGTGAACTAGCTGTTTTGTAGTGTTTTGCTCATTGTATGGCCCTGTAAGTACAATCCAGTTTTTGTTTTTGTAGAGCGAACTCCTCACTATCTTCAAGAGTTTGTTACCCATCTAGTATATAAAGTGCTGCTATAAATAAACACAGAAAAGCGATATTAATCCTCATTCTTATTCATTCCGAAAATCTCAGTTTATGCAAATTTTTAATGAACTTAATAGGGCTTTCCCCTAGGCAAAGGCTGAAGGCACAGAGAGATCATAAATCTGCTCAATATCAAGTTATTATTCTTCAATTTTAAATCAGTGCCTTTTCACCTGCAGAATTTGGATAGAAAAATGTGCTTGACAGGCCAAAGACATGGGCTGTGAAGCTCCCGTACAACTTCCTAGGGTTCAGCTGTCTGCAGCTAAAGCCTGCCTCCTCACAACACCCCAGGTCGCAGCGGGGCCCACGAGCTGAAGTTGCAGCACTACTGTGAAACCTGGCAATTATGTCTCCTCCTGCACTGTCTTACATCTCAGCTGCTGCTGCTGCAGCTGCACAAACAGATTCCTAGGTTTTACCTTCAGGCCTGTTCCCTGGCGCTAATGGAAAGCGTTCCTCTCTTTGCCATCATTCATCTCTGTCGTCTTTGTGGAGAGGAGACTTTCAAGTCCACAGGCCTGCCACACTTTGGAGGTTGAAAGATAGTGTCTGCAGGAATGTGGTATTTCGGTGTAACCACTAGCCGTTGTGTTAGCAGTCTTACTGCTCCAACAGCAATTTTCAGGAGGAAAAAAGGAGAAAGCCTTTGTCGGGCTCCTTCCGCAAGCTGCACCTAAAATAGAAATTATTCTCATTGTACTTCCTTGTATCACCTCTCACTTACTTCGAAGTTGGCTCTACTCTTTTCCCCATGTTTTTTGACATTACTGAATTCCTGGGGTATTCACTAAGGTCTCTGTTTTTTAATGTGTGCACAATAGCTTTCACTTTGGAAGCCATGCCTACCTGCATTTTCACAAGTCTTTGAGTTCCCTCTGAGTTGCTTCACCAGTGATTCCCACTCTTGGTCCCATGTCACAGCCTCCTCTGGCAGTACAGAGCAAAGTAAGGGTCCCCTAGGAGTCTCAGATCTGAGCATCCACCACTGAGGATAGCAACTCCTAGGCAAAGAAGAGCTCCACAGAAGGGAAACATCGTTCTTGCAGACCTCCCAAGCTGGTGGTTTTGCACAATATGCTGCAGAACATTTCCATTTGCTGATGGCCAGGTGCAAGTTTGGGTGAATTGATGAGCATGCTGTCCTTCCTACACAGCAAACAGCTGGAAATAGTCTTGTTCTTTGCCTGTATGTTTCCACTGGTACTTAAAAGAAACATGAGAATGAGGTCTCGAGGTATGACTAAAACAGCAACTAAAGAAAACAGAGATAATGAAGATAAACTTAGCCAGACCAGGGAGGGTTGCTCATATTATCTTTAATGCAGAAGCCTAGAGACATGAGAAAGCATTGCATTGCCTCCTTCCTCTCTCCGTTTGTTCTTGGTTTGTATTTTTCCTGACTGCTGCTGCTGCATCAAAGCACTTACACAGAAAAGGGCCTGGCATGACATGCCAGGAACAAGATTGTGCTCAGTCATGAGGCTTTGATCTTGAAGACTGTTCAGCTGCGTAGAGTGCACAAAGGTGCAGAGTTGGTACAAACTAAAAGAGGGAAAAAAATCTGGTGGTAAGTTTTGCCTGCTGACTGAGGAGTTAGTGCAGGCCAGTAATAAACGCTGCGTGTGCAGTTTTTCATTGCTGATGCAGTTTTAAAACACTGAGCATATGCAGAGGAAGTCCCAGCATGGTGGTAAATTGCTGCATCCAGATTTTTTTTTAATCATTCCGTATATTTTTAGAGATGTACAAGAAATGAAATCTTCAACCAGAAGGAAGTGTGAAAAGAACTTTCTATGCAATATGAAGCCATCAATGTTTGCAAACCTGATATATAGGGAGAAATGTATAGATAGGTAGAACAAACTGCCCCTGTTGTTTCAGGTCTCTCCATGTGTATTAATATCAAAATCACCCCTAGAAAATTCTCTGTTCTGGTCTTTACTTATGTTTTTAGTGTCATGCTTTCTCAATATTTCTTTGTCCTCTTGATTTACAACCACAGGGATGAAAACCAAGCAAACACCATTTCTTTGTTTTCTAGAACTCCGTGTTTTGTTCCATTATAATAACCAGCCTGACAGACTTTTATAGAGATTAAAAAAGGAGATACAGAATGTGCTGTGAACTGTGAACTTCGCTAAGGATAAGTGATATCACTGTGAAATAAACAAGCACAAGTCCCACAGGGAGATACAGCGTATTTAGGGAATACTGCAACCTCCCAGAGATTACTTCCAGTAGCACTCATGTGATGCTATCTGTGAATCAAAGCTGGTATATATATATATGTGTATGTTTTTTTTTTCATTCCTTTTTCAATCTGATCAAAGATGGCCAGAACCTCAACAGGTGTTTTTAAGCCACCATCAATAAACTAAACAAATGTCAGCGTGCATCTCAGCTGCACGTTTTTGTCAGAAGCAGATGCTTATGGAGAACAACACACGCTAAGCATACTGCCTGCGAAACTTGGCCCGGCACCCTTGGCTGCATAAATGTCTGTATAAATATCTTAACAATCAGGCTAAGATTTTAAATGGGAACGCATCATTCTACCTTTGCATAGGGTAACCTCCACGTTTCCAGTTACAGCAATATAGTGGCACTTTTTTTCTGGATTAAAAAACATTTTTCATGTTTGAAAAAAAAAACTGAGAATAGCTGATAGAAGTGACAGTGTGTTAATGTCTACATCTGATGAATACAAATGTAGGGAGAATTGCTTGTTGCTGAAATACATTAGATCATAGCAGCAGCAAAATGTAGCAGTGAGATGCCACCATCATCATTTCAACGTCTGTTCCATATAATTGCAGAGTGACTGCAAGCTAGCAGAGAAAGCTATCTGTCTTTGGGATTCTTGTAAATGACATGCTATTTAAAATAAAACATCGAGACTATGAGAAACATTCAGAGGCTTTTCAGCATCTACTGAATTGTGTACAGTCTTCGTGAAACATCATAAATGCAGTTCTCAGAGGAAGTAAATGGTTGTCTGAAGACACATTCCTACCACTGCCATTAACACAACTCATCAGCTAACAAGAGCGTACTCATCTGTCTAGACACAGATGATATTAGAAAAGTAATCAGCATAGATCATATTCATGTCCCAGTCCTACAGGAGCTTTGTGTGGTTTGATTCTGTACCTGCCCTGGCCCGCAGTACTGAGCACAACCATCCTCTCCCACTGATGGCATTACTTATCTAAGCTCTGCATGATCAGTGGAGCTCCTGCTGTCTGCACCTGATGAAGTATTGGTCTGGTGCAGATAAATACAGAGCTCATTGCAGAACCAGAGCCTTAAAATGTCAAAGAAACAGCTTCTTGTCTTTCCTTCTCCCCTGATACTACAGAGAATGTTTAAAGATTAGCTTAGATTAAACACCTAGCATTTTGACAGGTAAAGAAAAAGGACATGATTTTCACCCAAACTGTTAAGACAGTCCAGAATACAGAAGCACAAAGATTTAATATTCTTTCCAAAGAATGAACACTTTGTTCATTATGGGCATTATAATAACTCTGTACTTGAAATCCATTTTTATGTTTAATTTATATCTTGAATTCTGCTAAACTCTGCATTTGGAAATTACTTAAGAATCCCAAACTCCCATTGCACCTTCATGAAAACAGGTATGTCTTTTGGTTTGTTAATCTGACACTTTTTCTGCCTTTTGTCATGTCTTATTCTTATGTAAATATGATTTCTATTTAATGATATTTGGGAAAGCATGAATACAGTTCTGGCCAGTTTTCTTAGCTTTGTTATGTGAGGGATATCATCAATACAAAGCACGATCGTCCAGTCTTGCAGACTTAATGTAGCAGAGTCACAAGAAGAAAGAGTCCACGTCTCATCTTGAAATTGAAGCCTTAATATTGTCAGTAGGGCACTATCTTAGTTTTTATCAAATGCACACTAGAGAAACAACAAAGACTCAGACATTAATTCAAATTTATTGAGGAACTCTGAGTTTGGCTCTATAAGTGCTAGCTCACACTGAGGACATGACCCTTGGAAGATTTATAAGCAAAAACCTAAGGGTACATAACTAGTTTCATGTAGCTAGGAAGTTGAATGAAAACTTAAATTTATTTTGCTTAAATGAGAGAAATAATTGCCTTGGGATCTGTTTGAGACACTGTAGAGGTTTCAGGATACCCAGGCAGTGAAATACCAATGAGAAAGGCTGGTAAGAAATATGTTCATCCTATTACAGCTTAGAGAAATGCATTATACTATGTCTGTACTTCTTCAAGCATTGTGCCAGATATATGAAAATGTAATAATGGCTCTAGTGATTGTTTGTTTCAGTAATAGCTTTGTATGATAGCAGATTGAGGTGAATTCTAATGCTATCTAGATCTAAAATATGAGCAGTTCACAAATAGTGCATATTTTTTCTGTTGCAGCAGTCTTATGTTGTCCATGAATATATATATATATCAGTCAGAGTACATTTCATAACAGTCTTCTGTCGAATTTGGTTTGAAAGGTCCAAGTACCATATTATTTATTTGGTATTTATGTCTACTTCATTTTTTCTTTGGTAGGGCTCACCATTTTTTTCCCCAGAAGTTATTTCTGTAGTAATCCAGGAAGTAAAAGATATATAGTTGGAAGGGTTATACTCACTTAAATTATGTAGCTTGTAAATTATCATGGCATAATAATACTTCCATAATAAGATTGGAGGGAACAGCAAAAGCAGATGATATTGACACCTACATTTTTAACATCTGCAGGGTGAATATTCAAGTGAGTTATTGGAGGAAATTATTTAAACACATAGCTAACAGAAATTTCTAAACAATTTATGCATGTTTATTTCAAGTGTGGCAAAATAACAGTATAGCTTAAAAAGATCGTAGTGCTCAGGGTGATTTTGTGCCTACTGAGTCACTGTGAAAGAAAGAACAGAAAATGTTTGAAAAATGGCAGAGCAGCTCCTCAGCAAAGTTCTTCATGCACACAGCTGTTGCCAGATAACTGTATTTTGCTCACAATTGAGATTCAGAGACAAGGGTAGAAGAGATGTCCTAAGAGAAAAATGTTAAGAGACAAACATAAAACAGAAGACAAAAAAATATATATTATAGATGAATAAACAATTCCAAACTAAATTAAAATGCTACACAACTTTGTCTTTGAGACAATTCTACTCAATGCTATTCAAAAACACTGTTGCTACTTTATCAACATCACAGCACCCAACCCAGAAGGAGGTAAACCAAGGTATCTTGTCCCATATGAATGTCTGAGATCTGGGAGCAGTACTAATAAAAAATGAAAATAGAGATTCTGCCCTCAGTATTTCTGTTATCATTTGAACCTGTCAGAGTGACACTGCAAAATGTCTCTGCTCGTACAGAGAAGAAAAACTGTGACGCAGAATATTCCTTAAGCTTCATCACCAACCAGCACATGGTCAAGAGGTCACCTCACAGCTCCAGTTAAGACACAAGTAAAATGCAAGTGCTATTGGTGCTATTGCTCTTTTAGGATGTTTTCATATCTCCATTCAGAACAAAGTGCTGGAGCTCTTGTGAGAACAGACGTTTAAAGAAATTAAGCTTTTATGCCACAGACAGTTCCACATTCTGATGAAAAGTGAACTCTACTCATTCTTACTGTCACTGTTCCTAACCTTCTGTTTTTGGGAAGTCGTTCTTTTAACATCCCCATATACAACCCCAGAAAGAGCCTCCAGATTCAAAGTTACTATATGCCACGGATTTGCCTCCACTTGCATTTAAGAGTCTAGGCAACCATGTCTATACTCATCATTTAATGCTGGAATCACCAGAATCATCATAACTCAAGTCACAAGGATTTCTCCAACAAAAGGAAGGAAGGAAAGAAGGGAGGAAGGGAGGGAGGACAGATTCCAGGCTGCCAGATTTTGTGTACAAAAGAAAACTATAACTGGCACACAAGGCAAAAGCAGACAGCAGAAAACATCTTGAACTGAACTTGACAGTTAGCACTGAGTCTGCCCCAAACAACATTGATCTCATCGTGAGACACACAAAGCTTCTTCACTAAGATGTGGTTCAATGTCAGTGCAAGCTGCACAAAGAATCCCGTAAGTTATTTAGTAGATCACAAAGATGGGCAGTGCTGCATTCACCCTCTCATCAGATATTAGATTTTCAAATTTCAGCCAAGCACCCCAGATGAAAATAGCTCCATTATCGACCTTTTATTTCAAAGCAGAAATCAGAACATTCACAGGTAAAGGATCTCTGCCCCCTTTTTGCAATGGTGCTAGCATCCAGAGGTTTGTCACCTTTAGAGATTTAAAATAAGCATAAGCAACAAGGTCAGGCAGGGCTGGACTACCAAAGCTCCTCTCCTCATTTGCTTCCCTAAGACTAGTGCAGGCATCCCAGATTCAGGCATTACACACGGTCCTGCTGTGCTCCTTCTTTGAGTCACAGTGTCCAGGAGGACATTGCAGGGCTGCATCATTAAGGCAGCAGCCAGTTCTCTGCTAACAAGAAAGCTCAGCCAGTGGTCCCAGTACCACCACAGTAACCTCAGAGGCACTGGCACATGCACAGCCCACTAACTGGCACTGCAGTGGGGAGCATCTGCTAACTCCCTCCCTTTGCCTATGATATGCTGGGCTTTCCAGCTTCCACATGGGCTTCCAAAGTTTTGTGACACCTCAAGATAGATGAAGTGAGAAAAGTGGAAATGTGAGACAGAGAAAAATGACAGAGGAAAATGAAGGCTGATACAAGCTGAGAGATAAAAGATGCCTCAAAGTTGATCCTGCAGCTTTCCTGTAAGCCAATAGAATCTTCTGTTCTCCAGTGCTGCTGCCTCATCTCAGTTCCTAGAGCTGCTTTGAAATGATAAATCACACCATCAATCCAAAATAACAACATACAACAAAGCTGGACATTGTCTGTTGCAAACAACAACCACTTCATTGTAAAGATCACACATGACTCAGGAATACTTTTTGTAACTCTAGTTCCACTGAACCTGTGCCTACTTGCACATCTGAATTGCTACACGTTTTTATACATATGCATCTCACATATTTATTAAACATTCAGAACATTTAAGTACAAGGTCATACTCATCTCTATTTATCAGCCTCTATAGCACAACCCCTTCACTGCCCACAGCCTAAGAGGGGAACATACTGAATGTGGAAAATAGGCCACAGAAGAATAGATATAAAATAAAGGCAGGGACAAAATCAGAAAAGCAGTGAATGAAATACAATTAGGAAGAAACATCCATGGCAACAACAGTGTATTTCTAAAAATAGGTTATTAGCAAAAAGAAGACCAAGAAAAGAATTGGTTTCCTACATAGAGGAAGCCATCAGTAGAATATCTGAAAAAGGTCAAAGCATCTAATCCCTTCAGTTGCATTCAGTTTGCTAGCACCAGTAGAACCAGCAACTCATGGTTTAATATTTCTGCCTAGAAGAGAAAAAAAGGACATTAGAAGACATTTCCACTTCACCTGACCACACTGTTTTCATCACAGAGTACTTAAAGAAGGAGGTGAAATAAGGTCAAGAGCATTAAGAGTTAATTAACTGTTTTCCTTGGAGCTCATGGATAGCAAGTGGTGAGGTCCGAGAAAAGGAAAACAGAGCAGTATCATGCTCTTATCTAAAAGAGGTGAATGGATAAGCTAGGAAATTTCAGACCAGCTTCTGTAATTTTAATTCATGGGGAAAAACCAGCAGCAGCAGAGTTTTGTAGCTCAAATGTGTAGAAATATAGGTCAGAAATGGTTAATAGGGAGAGAGAATGGATTTTATTAAGCTAACTGATGTAACTAAGAAGAAAATCAGAGAAGGCTTCTGAAGTGAAAACACTTTTATTGGAAAAACTGTGAACTAAATAAACAAGCTACATCTAAGAACCTAGAAGAAAAAAGGGAGGGGGGGGGATGAGTAAAAGCCAATAATGGATTTGCCAAGAACAAGTCATGTCAAACTATTGTAATTTCCTTCTCTGACAAAGAAACAGACATTGCAGATAGAAAGGAAGAAGTGCACGTCATATATCTTGACTTATTAAGGCTTTTGACACTCTCTTGCACGACATTGTCACAAACAGACTGGGGAAATATAGTCTAGATTAAACTTTTCAATGATGTGTGCAGAACTAGCTGGAAACAAACTACATACTCAAAAACATCAGAATTTCACTGCCAAAATGAAAGATAGAGAGATTGGGAGTGAGATCTGCAACAATCTGCAGGTGGCTGCCTGGGTCTGCTCCTACTGAGTACTTTCATCAGCAGCCTGAAGGAGGGAAAGTAAAGTATATTTGTTACACCTGCAGACAACAGACTGCTAACAGGGCATAAACAATTTGAGGTACAGAGGAGTTAAGTTAAACAGACCCAGACCACAACCTATCCACCTTGCCAACAAGGCTTACCCAGCGCACTAAAAATGCCAACGCCTTCACAGTCACCCTGTCCTTGGGCTTAGAAGACCATCTGTGCAAAGGGAGGGAACAATAGAGCATTTTTTTTTTTTTTAAGATTAGATTAGATTTGTATATTCTAGGTTACGTTAGGTTCTGAGAAACCTGTAAAACATATTGGGAGTGTTGCAGAAGGTGGGGAAGCAGTAGCTAGGTGTTGGGTAGCCACTGGTCTGTGGGAAGACAGACATGAACCAGACAGTTCAGCTGGAGAGGGCCCAGACCAGGAGGTTACAAGGGGAAGAAGGTAAGACAGCATGGTGGGAGACCAGACACAGGTGCAGGCAGCAAATCACTACATTTGTGGCAAATCACAACATCAAGTACTGTTTCCTAGAAGTGGGTGGATGGGTGTAACAAGAGATTGATAAACCACAAAGTTCACATACCTCAGACTCATGCTGGCTGCCTCTATACAGAAGACATACTGGGCGAACATCACATCAAGTCTGGATGCACATTGCTGTGTGCATGTTGGCAAATTGTCCCTCCTGATCCATCCATGAGCACTAGCACTAGCCTGTCGTCAGCCTGCATGGTCTGGGGGACACTTGTGGAAACCCTCATGGACAAGTCTGTCATGGGTCCCCCATGGCTCAATGAAGGCCCTGATTTTGGCTCCTGCCAAACAAAAGAGGAAGTCAGGGGGACTTAGAGAGAAGAGAGCCCCCACAATGGCATTACAATCTTCATGAGTCTGCAGTGGCCAAAAAAATCCCTGCTATGTAAAAAATACCAAAGCTTTCTTCTCTCTTCTGATTGCATTAATCATCCTTTACAAAGCTACAGAAACACAGGCTCCACAGGTGCTTTTCCAGCTCTTTGTTGCTGTTAGGATCCTTTAGGGACAGATGCTGCCTGTGGTCAGGGCATCATGTGGTCAGTGGGTGCTCCCCGTGCAGGTTGCTCAGGGCAGGGCCTGGCAGCCAGGAGCAGGGGACCAGGGGGCACCTTCCTGGGAACTGGGCCAGGCCAGGACATGGGCAGACGGGTGGGCTGGGGTCAGTGGGACCCATGGCCAGGCAGGGCAGGGCTGTGGGGAGCTGGAGCCCGGCCCTGCTGCAGGCTCTCTGGGCTGATGTGGGGGCCTGAGTCTGGGAAGGGTGGGGGAAGCTTTCAGGCAGTCCCTACAGTCCCATTCTTCTTTCTGGAATGGCCTGTGGGTCTCCAGAGAGAGACATCTTCATAAAATAAAATAAAAAAATCTGTAATGTTTGAAATGGCTCCATGATTTGAAATTATGAGAAGCTTGTGCCCAAGAATGATTCACACTGCATTATGCGGAGAGTCGTGGAAGTCCTGCTGGTGGATAAGATACACATGTAACTCCTGGGACTTCAGGCATAGCTTCATTGTACATCCAAACTCCTGCTTGCAAACAATACATCAAGTAAAAATAGCAAGACAACTGCCCTCCCCCCAGTTACTAACCTGAAACTTTTCCTCCTCTTGTTAATGTTTTAAATGATCCAATGGAAATATTGCTGCTGTCTAATTGACCAAACTCTGTCTTTATTGGCACTACTCATGAAGACTGATGACGTGGAGAGCTATTGCAAAAAGCCACTGACAATGTACATACCGATATCCTAATAACTGGCATTAGCTTCTAAAATCACATGCTACGCACAGTAAAAATTATCAGTGCAGAAATTATTATTGTAGCTAAGAGGCAATCCCTGAAAAACACTGTTCATTTTAATAGCAAATTACTGGGTAAGTTTCAAAGCTGAAGGAGGAACAGCTGTAGTTCACACCATTCCTGTATAAAGTGACACAGATTTATAAGATGTGAAATACTGTGTCCTATACAGGCCAAGTACAATTTATGTTTGCTCAGCTCTTGGCCAAGGAAAAATGTTTAGTTTTATTCTGCCACGGAAAACGACAGTAAAGGAAGCAGGAGTGGACAAAATAAAATTAACAAACAAACAAAATCAAAAACTGAAATCAACAACCCATCACAAAAATAAAACCAACTATATTTATAGTTGTCATTTTTGCTGTCCTATCCCAGCTGGAAACTATAATGGAGCTCTGTGTTAGAAACTGGATAGCAAAATGTACACTGCACAACAAACACAGTTAATTTGCTCTTATATATGTGCAAAGATAGAACCAACACTTTTAAAATATTTTTATTCGTCTAGTAAAAGATATGACCTAGACTCTGTTTTTAAACCAAGCTAGCTTTGCTTGTACCAGTATTTCAAATGAGTATTTTAATTGAGTTTTAAAAGAGAAACAACATGCAGAAAAAGTTTACCTCTGCTAAAACTCCTTAGCTGGACAGAGACCCTTAGTTTTAAGTATACAAAGTACACATCATTTTGTTATGATCATTGAGATGGTGCATTACCTGCAGAATTTACTACCCAGAACCCATTGCTAGCCATGAATGAGCTGTAAACATCAATGGTGTGGATGTGTACATTTTGCACTAGATTTGGTGCCATAAAGGAAATGAATGAAACTAATCAAGCCGCCTAGCTCATGATTGTTTTTACAGTTCACATCCAGCTGAGTTTACAACACAGCAGCAAGTAAGGGATATAACAAAAGCATTTCACAAAGGCAATTTGAAAATGTAATTGGTTTAAGTCATTGTCAAAGCCAACAGGGGCACAAGTTTATAGGACAACTGATAACAGTGCACAAATATTACTTGTATGAAAACTACTGTGCATTTAACTACATGGAAATTAGCATGTAGTGGCAGGATAACAACACAGTGAGTACCATATCATTACAAGATTATAGCCTTCAGAACCAAAAGGCAAGAATACAGGTTATATGTTAATTAGATTTAGATCCACTAAAGGTAATTACATAGTAATCTTGGTGTAGTTACATGGTGTTTAATAGGAACCCTATTAACTAATCATGTAATTAAAGAATAATTGTATGACACTCCTGCTCTGTGACATCCATGGTGGCCAGGTAAGTTAAAACTGTAGAAAACAGTATAGACCGTTCCTACAATCAGACTTACGGCAATACCACACCCTAAATGTAGACAGGAAAATCTACCAAAAGTCAGGGCACTTGCTGCCTTCTCAGTACACAAAGAATAGCATCTCATACCCAGACCCACTGTTAGTTTCCACAAAATTACTCAAAAATAATCTTACTTCATTTTTTTTCCCACACTTTTCTCTGTAATTTCATTTCCTGTAGCCTCTTAATCATAGCTACCCCCTCTTTTCTTTCAGCATGTTTAAAGCAGCACTGAGTCACATGTTGCTCATTCACCTGAACTTGCTCACAATTAATTTATTTATTTTAAAAAGTTGTCACTAATTTTACTACCATTTTGTTGTACAAACTTGATTAACTCCTTTTCTCCTTTATTTTTTCCCTTTCCCCTCTTCTGCTTTCTTTGCCTGGAGACTCTGTTTGTTTCCTCTCCTTTTTGCAGAGGAGATGCAATTGATAAACAAGAAAGTTACTGGATGTCTCCCATCAGACTTTCCAAAACCAAGACTAGCCAGCAAGGCTCCTGCATTTTGTTTCCATGAGCCAGGCATCCTTTCTGCATTTTGTCAGCAAAAGTTGGTCACTGCTGCCACACTCTTGCATGAACTGCTGATGTTGCCAAAAATGTTTAATTCCAAAGTGAAGTGAAAAAATGGGAAATTCCCACAAAACATCATTAAAGTCCAGTAAAATAAAATGTATCATTCTTTTTTTTTCCTTTTTTTTTTTTCTTTTTTTTTTTTCTTTTTTTATCTCTTGTTTTTGTTTTGCACTTCAATTCATACCAACTAAAATTGGGGTTATATAAAAACATAATCTACAGGAGGAAGGACGGAAGGAAGGACGGAAGGAAGGAAGGAAGGAAGGAAGGAAGGAAGGAAGGAAGGAAGGAAGGAAGGAAGGAAGGAAGGAAGGAAGGAAGGAAGGAAGGAAGGAAGGAAGGAAGGAAGGAAGGAAGGAAGGGAGGAAAAAACCCAAAATCAATGTCTCTGCACAACTCAGTTTCAATAAATAAGCACTTTTCAAAAGAAAAAGATCTGACCCAAAGTTTCCAATCATACATAATACTACGTTTGTTTCTGGGGCTTCCCTAGCCTGTTGGAGATGCAGAACTCTCCATTCAAAAATGTGAAAGCAAGTGAAACGTCAGACTAATAAACTGCTAGGAGCACAATGTGCAACCATCCATGATACCACGAACTGTGAAAGGGCTGCGCACTCTGTCTAGTTTTAAAATACCAAGTCCCATTCACTACCCTGCTGAAGCTCAAGCCTCAGAATGTGGCTTAGCCCCACAGGAAGGAAAAAAAAATGCCTTTTTTTATTTTGTTTTAACAGACCTCATCCTGGCTGACCAGAGCACAGCACTAAGTGGGTACTGCTCCATCCTCAGCGAATGACAAAACACATAAAGATGGGCATGAATGCTGAAGAGAAGCAAAGCTCCTGCCAGTTTCCCTGCTGTAGAGCCCCACGGAAAGGTAGGCAAAGCTATGTCAGTGCAATGCTACAGTAGTATCTAATATATATTGAGCCAATAATATAATCCATAAAAATGGGACAGGCAAAACAGAACAAAGATTAAATCAATGGCATGATTTAATACAAGCAATGACAGCACCGTGCCCTATTCTTACCTTTTACTTTATTATTTAATATCTGTTCACCTTCTGCTTCTTGTAAAGATACTCAGCTCCATTTGCCCCACAATAGCCACGGACCCTGGGGAGCCTGCTGTTATCACTGAACTGCCCACAGCAGCCTGAAGAGTGAGCTGTGCTGAGGGAAGAGAGACCAGATAAGAGCCTGTAAAATACATTGATTTGGTGTTTCCAGTCTGGTGAGCTCTCTGACACCTCAGTGGGAGACACAACTGCTTTTGTCCTCCCACCCAAGGGGCCTGAAGGCACTTATAGCTTGATGTAGTGGTATGTGCAGCTTGTCCCTGATCAGGCTGAAACTCCTTGGTTACACCCCACTGTAAATTGGGGTCATAGGGATAGTGTGTTGTATGGTGTGTTAGGGTATCACACCTGGCATTATACTGTTAGATACCAAATGATACTGGTACCCTAACTAAAGAATTCGTTGTTTTTTTTTTTTTTTTTCCTTTTTCTTTTTCTTTTTGTGTGTGTGTGTGTCTTACTTTAGCTGTATAACCCTCCAAAATCCAAGTTCAGAGGCCATTGTAAAACTAAAGGGAATGGTGAAAATGTGACAACTGAATGCTTTCCTGGTCATTTCCACCTCAGAGTTGGAAGAGAGGGGAGACTGCGTGCAAGCCATGTAAAGGACTCCCAGCTCTCAGGGTAGCTTTCACTTCCTGGATCTCTGAGCACCTAATGATGGTTCAGAGAGAAGAAAACAAAAGGCTGTACATGTCAGGAGAGTTCTCTGAAAGGTAATGTGACACTGAAAAATTATGTCTGATTGTGAAGCTTTTTGGCGCTGAAACAAGTCTGCTGGGCCAGCATATTCACACTACACAGCAGCTCCCACGTGTTCAGAATTAAATGGGCAGCTTGCTAACTAACAGTCCCCTAAGAGCAGGGGAACATATTTGCATATGGACTTGGCATCTAGGTTAGTCATTGTTGAGACAAATGGCTGGATGATAAAGTAAAGCTAAGCAGCAAGCACAAGTAGCTCGCAGTATTACTTCAACTTAGAGATAACGGAGACTTATTAATTAACAGCAGTGATTACTAGAGTGTAAGAGGTTATGAACATCTCTTTTTTGCATGCTAAAGGTCTGTTTACTGTGCTGATATTGACATTTTTCAGAACTGCAATTCTATTTTTTTAGCATATGGAAACAAGCTTCCAAAGCAGATTATGGTTTATTAAAGGACAGTAGAGTGAAGAGACCATGTCTGACTTCTCCACTTCTCCTCTGCAATAAAGACATCCAGAATCTGGAGCCAAGTAACCCATTTCCTGAATGCCCACAATAGTCCTTCAGACCCAAAGGGAAAAGCATTGACATTCAGCAGTCACTGGAAGTCAGTAGAAGTTGGGGAAAATAAATAAATAAATTAATTAATTAATTAACAGACATTATTCTCTACATCTCTTCCTCTCTCTCCACCACTTCTGGGAGCATCACAACCCAGTCTCACAACAACCACTTCAGCCTCAAAGCTACCACAACTCTAGGTCACTGCTTTTGGCAGCTGTGGATCTGATTGAAAATACCAGAGGTCGGTTACCCCAGCTGAAACATGCAAGAGAGCTGGGGAAGGGAGAAGCACTGCTCCTCAGAGATATGGAGTGAGTGGTTCTCCTGGTTTCCCAAGCAGCTTTTGCTTGCTGATCTTATCAGTGTTTCAAATATCCTTTATGTACAAAATGGTTACAAAATCCCCAGAAACCCTGGGGATGCTGTGATTAAGGAGCATCCAGGGACTGATATGTCACAAGTATGGTCAAAACTAGGCACACCGACGTCTAATGAGAATGGAAAGTGGCTGGTCCTTTGAGAAACTGGGACTTCCTAGTCTGGGTGAGCAGTCAGCAACTCTGGGATTTCAGGGCAAGAGACTGACAGTATGAACAGAGCAGGAATCTATCTGATTGTCAACTGTAAGACCTGTCGTTTGCCACAGGAGCCTCTTTGGGTCATACCTCTAAGTTTATAGAGAAAACATACTGACTGACTTGGCAACTGTAATCAAGACAGTTGGCCAGAAGAACCGACCTGTAAGTGTTTAGCAGGCACCAGTTATTAGTGTCCATGCTGTGAAAATGCTTCCTTGTGTGTCCTTTTTTCATCTCTCTCCCTCCAGCCTGGACGGAAGTATCTCACCTCTTTGCCCTTTACCACACACAAAGGCTGTTGTTACTGAGGAGCTCTTTGTGCTAGCAGACCAAGGAAGAAGGAATTGAGGAAGTACAAATAGGAAAGCAGTTCGTGTGAAGAAAAACCCTGAACAAAAAGTCAAAAAAGTGAATTCATAAGAATCAGTCTCCCCTTCACCTTTCAGGTTTCTTATGCACATTGGAGATATTGCCTGAATACGAGGACATTAGGAGCATTATCAAGATGAACGATTGTAAGAGAAGGGGAAAAGCTCAGCAGAATTTCTTAATACGTAATTAAATGAGAAGCTTTTGATTTAAAATATTTACAAGCCCAGCAGAAGCACAGCCCAAGGCTGGGGAAACAAAAGTAGAGAGCTTGGGTTTGTAAATACTTTGAGTTAAAAAAAAAAAAAAAAGTAATTACATAGCTAAAAAAAGAAAAGGTAGATATAGAGGTTGTGTGTAAGCCATACAAAGTAACTCCCGCATCTCTGAACACCTGATGCCAGTCAGGAAGGAAGCAAAGCTGGGACTGAGAGATGCCGTAGGCATACGAAGACTGCAGTACTGGTAACTGAAGGAACAAAAGGGAAAAGGCAGTAGGAGGGAGGGGAGGACAGGAGGCAGAAAGAAAGAAGAGAAATTTAAATTAGTATGAAAATTAGCTGGGTTTTATTCAGTCAATATTTATTTATTTAATATATTTATTTGAAACATTATTTTTACAGAAGGTTCCCAGCCAGCTCACTTGGTGCATCAGAAATACAGCTTACTTCAGTGTCAGTGTTGTTGGTAGTGGTCTGCTCGGTACAAAGGAGCAGGAATTACAGCCGTTCACATACTGCACGCAGCCTGCAGTAGCCATTTCACCAAGGTGCTGGAGGAGGTTAGGTGCCGTGCACTGAACCACCCAGCCAGCACCCTGCTGCTGCCTGCTACTGCTGCAGCACCTGCACCCATTAGGACAGATTTGGGCCTTCCCCAAAAGTAAATATGAAGTTTACGGTAAAGGATGGCATTCCAGAAGGGTAATTTTCTGTGTCTGTATGATGTTAACAGGGATGAGAGTGTACACATTCAGCAGAGTTCCCCATTTTTTCACTTTGGTCTAGCTAACTCAGGAGATGTGAACCCCTTCAAAGAGTCACTCTCTTTGAGATCGTATTTCACTTGATATTTATAGTTTGTTGCATTGCAGCCAGTCTGTTTGCTGTCACAGGATTTCCTCTTTCATTGATTAGCCTTTCATTGATTACAGCCTTATTCAGCCAATGGCCACAGCAACTGCATTAAAATAGGGCTGCAGAAAACAAATCCTTTTTGTCAGTATCTAACCAATAATTTAATAGCAATGGGTTGTTGCCCTGCATTTCCACAACATGCAATTTTGCCAACTTTACAGTTAAATTAAAATACTCCTATTTTTTTCTCCTGTATACTGCAACTCTGGGAGTTTAGTATTCATTAAAACAAAATAGCAAGGTTCTAGTCTCCACAGTTGCAGAGAGAAATTCGTGAATACAACCTCAATAAAAAAGTAGGCAAATTAAAAAAAAAAAAAAAAAAAAAAAACTTTTATTTTTTTTATTTATTTATTACCCTCCCTAAGCAGATCATGAGTTTTGTGCAGCCTGATGGTTTGCAAATTCAGGTTTGGCAGTACTGAACTTGGGATCACTGAGTCAATATTAGCTCTTGGCTGTCTGTTCTCACCTTCACTTTTGTTTGCCTACAAGTGGAGGTCACATCAAGAAATACATAACAGGTGTTTTAAAATACTAACCTTTTTGAAAATGTACGCTGACTTTATTTCAGCCACTCCAACCTCTTTTTTCCCCTGGAAATAAAGCCAGAAAAGGCCAGCAATGACACAATTCTCTCTTTATAGCATCAGGTGGTGCCAACTGAAGTCCGTGAGAGCTATTTGAAAGCTGTCACAGGAGAGGAACCTCTTGGTTTCTTAGATCATCTGGTTTCAATTTGGATAAAAAGCCATTTTGCACTTTCCTGTCATTTCTTGCTCAGCTTTAATTGTTCCAGCTCTGCAAAGGCACCAAGCACTCACACAGCCGACTCCTTTGTCAATCACTCAGATTCCTGTTTTGATAATGCTCTCTCTACAGTATTGTTTAAAGCAGTATGTCAGTAAGAGACTTCCGGATTTAAAATTTTTCATTAATTCACATAGTGCAGGAAAATCAATACTCAATGAATGTCCAGACACCCTGACAGGCCATATACAGGCTGTACCAGCTTGATAATCATTATAATTTCTCTAGGAGGTATGCCGTGCATCTACAGAGATACACATAAAAGCATCTTGGAAACAGAGATTGTAACTAGCTTATCAAAGCTCCAAGCCCCAAGGAAGCAACCCTGAAACACAAATCCAAATGGTAAAAGAGTTAACTCCAATTAACCAGATCTAAAATAAAATCAGTAACAACTAGAAGAAAAACCTTGACGGCTGGACTGTTGCAGACTAAGGCCACCATTCCAGTGCAAAATCATGAGGCAAAACTGAGCACAGATTTTGCTTCTTTAAATTATTCACAATCAGTATGACCTCCCAGGGCTGGGTTCCCTGTTCTGCATTTCTCTGTCTCATTGTCATGAAAGTATGTTCTCCTTGACCTTTGCAAAGCTTCCTCTTTTGTGCAGTACCAGGTATACTGACAGAAAATATAGATATCTACAGCAGATACAAAGAGAAAAAAAAAACCACCCAACTACTAACACCCAACTACCTGTCTAAAAAGAAAAAAATAAAATAAAAATAAAAACAATTTCCCAAACATAAATTCTTAATGCTTTTTACAAAAAAAAAAAAATAATTTATTAAACAGCATGTGCTTATTAATAAATTACAAGGCAACCAGATGTAGAAGTCACTTTCAATGTGTTGTTGAAGGTGTTTATGCTAATGAGCAGAAGCAGAAGTATTTTTAGATGTTTGTTTGCATGGGGAAAATAGCCTGTGCCAAGTGACTTGGAAATACATGTGATGGGTAGTTAACTATTGTTCTTAAAGAATGGCAGGCAGTCTTTGTTTTTACATGCTGAAGAGGACCTTTCCTCTTTAGAAGTGATTTCCACTCTCTATTTTTCAAATCAAATGATAGTGAACTTCCATTAAAAAAAAAAAAAAAGCATTTCCATTCTTCCATGAGTCATATCTAGCCAGCTTAATCCAATATAAATAATACTATTTTAATAGGAAAAGTATTTTAATTGTTCTGTAAAAGCAATAATAAATCACAAACTTTTTCCTTCTCTTATTATCTCTGGTAGAGCAGAAAAAGTAACTGAGCAATCACTCAGGAAGATACCATCAGGATGGTGATGAGGAGAAAAGAATAGTGCTCTGAACTAAAGGAACAGGAAAAAATCAAATTCTTCAGAAGTGTTGAGGTAGGGCCTTCGTTTGGTTATTTTAGCACAACAGCTGAAGATATCGCTTATCTTACAGCTCTTTAGGAAGTACATTTTGTTCCATAGAACAAACTCAGGGTTACTGAAAGGGAGGCGCAGCAGCAACTTCCACTGCACACTGGTGCAGGCAGCGCCAGCAGCAATGCTTCGTTACTGCCAGTTACCTTGGGTATTTACAGCCAGGTGAAGACATAAAGCAACTATGAAAGCATACCGGTTTTAGGGGGAGCATTATTAGGCACAATACATACACAAATCTACCAATGTTGTGTCTTTATATAAAAGTAGCTACACAAATGCCTTACTGGTGAATGTATACTGAAATTATAGACACAGAGGAATCTGAAGTGTACAAGCTTCTGAATAATTTTGATAGTAGGGTTTACATCTCTTCATAGGCATTCAGTTAGTTCAGACCTGTTTGTTCCCTGGAGCAGGCATTCTTTTGTACGCCAAATTGGAGTATGTGGGTATTTTCTGCAGAAATATTATACCTTCCAGGTATACAGGCATCAAGCATTTTAGATGCAAATGAAAATGGTATCTTTGTACTAAGTGCAGTTTAAGGTAGTTGTGTTAGAGACAGAAGTCATTCCATTCCCCCTGTATGTTTTCGTAACATTACAAAATTGGGCTAAAGTCCAAGTTTCCTCCTCCTGGCGACAGCTACCTAATCCAAGCTGTGATGTATGCCATCTCCTTGTATTTTATTTCAGCAATATAACATAAAGTGGATTTTTCAGATGACATCTAACAAGGCATAGCGAGAATTTTCTTTGCCACTACTGATAACAGTTGTGACAAATCTATCTGGTTTGTAGATTTCAGGAGAAGACTCCAGGGGCATCAGATCAAGCCATCTCAAACAAGACACAAAGAGCAGAGGTTGCAAGGCTGATTTCTTACCCACGTGTTACTTTACCTAGCCACCCCTATTGTGCTTTAAAAAGGGAGAGGAGGATTTCTCCACCCACCTCCCACCGCCCTGTCTTTCTTTAAATCTCAGTATTAGCATAAACTAGATCAAAATAACATTGTTATAAACGTAAATTACAGCATATCCTGAAATATAAATAATGTGCTTTTAGAAGAGAACATTACAAAAGCAGTCACAATCAATTACAGTTTAATTTAGAAGCAATTATATCTGGTATATATCCTATCATTAAATATTTAGCAAGAGATCTAAATCAATTGCACACCTACTTATTTTTGTCATAGCATTTCAAATTCATGCACATAATAGGAAGCACAGAAATAACTTTAATAATGACCAATAACAACATACAAAAATTGGGCATAGCAGTCCTTATGAAATAAAGTTACAATTCACTCAGTTTTGAAAATTGAAGCCTCAATGTTACCAGTTCTGTTTTGATAAGGTAAAGAAAAATGTATGCATATTTTAGAACAATAATGTCTTGAAAAAAAAACAAACAAACAAACAAAAAAATTAAAATATTGCATGGAGCAGCACTGAATGTGAAACAAATAAGGAACTTAAGTTTCTTGGTATTTTTGTGAGGAGATAGCCAAGGAAAAAAGGGCATTTTCTGGTAAAGAGATAAATAACTGCATCTATCTCAAATGAATGTACTGCTGGGGTTAGCACATTCTGAAGTCTTCCCCCAAACGTTGCTACTGGCTCCAAAGTCTCTTGCTATTTAGAGCTTGTAAGACCTGGCTCAATGTTCCCAGTTGAATAATCCGGTTGTCTAAAGAAAGCAGAAAATGGTAAGAAGTAGGGAAGTTCTACTTTCTAAATTATGAAAGACAAAAGAAAAGTCAAGGAAAAGAAAGTCACTGGCTTATGGAGGGGAAAATTTTTATGAAATAAAGGGAGATAAGTGCTTATTTTTCTCATATCTGCCTCTCTGCAGATGCAGTTTACATTTGTGATAAATTGCAAAGAAACAGTTCAGCAAATTTCTGACAAATATAATCTGAATTTTTAATCCTCTTAATTTGTATCAAAGATAATTAGATAATCATGAGACGAACAGCTATGTGTTCATTCTTGTACAGCCACTTAATGAAACAAACAACTTTGTTGATGGAGCACAAGGATTGGGAAACGGTAGTCATAATGCCACAAAAATGTTTGTGCAGAGCTGCTGAAAAGTTTAGAGCCGTGACTTTACTCTGATGCTGAACTGTCAATAAATAAATAAATAAATAGAGAACTGTCACCATCCTCCTCCTCCATATCTTACACATCTGACGCACACATTTCTAACCAGTCCCAAGGAACAGGCAGGCAGTGCTGTTCACGATCTAAAAGCCATCTGCAAAGCCTGACCTTGACTTCGAATCCAGAGGGAGTTAAGGGTGGACTCCAGTTGCGAAGCAGCAGGGCTGGGCCGTGCCCTCCCTGCAGGCTCCAGGAGATGGGGTTCCCCATGCTCAGCCCCTCGCTGAGCCCCGGAGATGCTAGACTGCAGATGACTCCTAATAGCCAGGAATACTCTTAACTGCACCTAGCCCTCTAAAAGCAGTGCGATTTACTGCTGTCAGATCACTTGACTGTGCTTACATCAAAACAACAGCTGAAAAAACATAATGACAAACACTGGTAATGAGCAGCTAATATACGCTCCAGGATGAATTAGCCTTGACAGTATTTCTGCTCTTGCAGAGTCCCTGCTGCACAAGATTATCTTCCACTGTAGCTTGTTAAAAGTGCGCCAGTGCTCAAAACTCCCTTATGAGAAGCTGAGCTTGAAGTGAGCCCAGATGAGGTCTCCTACACAAGATGGTGAATCAGTGCCACCTTATAATTTATGCCTTCCCATGCATAAGCAAAAGTGTGCCCCTCAAATTGGAGGTCAGTCAATTATTTTGGACCACCTGTCAAATTAGAGACTCAGATAGATGTCTTACGGGACAAAATTCCTGCATGTCAACATTCAGGAATGGGATTTAAAGCAATTTCAGCAGTTGAATAAAATTGTTTGTATACAGAAATGCCAATCAATAGATCTTAAAATGCAATAATCTGCTCAAAGAGGAAGGCGTTAATTGCTAGGAAACTTCACTGCCATGTGACTTGTCAAGCAGTAACCGGCCACCTACAGAGACCATGATCTGGTTCTCCACAACACATCACAGGAGCAAAATGAATTCTTGTTTACAATCAGAGATTAGAAGTCATAACATTTCTAGTTTGCAGTGAGATCACCACTCTTATCGCTTGGCTTTGAAATGCAGGCAACTTCTTACCATCTCTCTGCTATAATGCAAACAACAAATTACCCTCTTTGCATTTATGTTTACAACTTCCTCACTTCCATGAATACCAGACTCTACTATTTTGCATTTCAGTGGTACTCAGCTCAAGAGCACAGGTCACAGAAAATATGCATTTCATGTGCCTCATCAGAAACTATAAAACTGTACTGCCAGCAGTTCTGAGTCTTGGTTTTCAGTTGAACATGTTAACGCTATCACTTCTTTAAAAGAGAAGTTCTTTTTAGAGATTATGAATAATACACTCTTTCAAAAGAATGTGGACAATTAAGCAGAGCAAAATGGGAAGACATTTCTCATAGGTATTGTTTGATTAATAGACATTACAATTAAGAAAAAGGTTTTCTGAAAATATACAATTAGCTAATAAACAAATCACATTTAGTTTTATTTTTAACTTGTTGTAGAGCCCCAATGAAAAGCAGAAGAGGTACTGCAAAATAATTACCTACTTTACAAAATGGTGCAGCAAGCAATAGCACTGAAATTATCAGTGGTTAGTGTGTCAGCAGGCAACCATGGTATGATGACACAAGAATATCAGGGCATATTCAAGCTAACTGAAAAATAACACATAGCCATAGGTATAGATAAAATGTGCACAGGGACCCACTTATCTTTTTATAAAGACACAGTTTACCAACACCATGCAACTTAAAACCCATAGTTTACACCACTTCAAAGGAGGGCTCTTCCTTGTGAAAAAGCCAGAAAACAGCACAGAGATTCCAGGTCCTCCCTTCCAATTTCACATTTGAAGACAGCATGGAAGGCTACTTCCTCATACGCTGTTATTGACCCTCACTTATCTGGGTGCCTAGGGCCCTAAGGAGCCCTTCAAGACCACACCGGGCAGATGGCACTGCCATTTCTACCCCCTCCCTGTGCCCGAGCAGGCTCTTCCCAAAGCACCAGAGTTACGAGGCGAAGGTGTCATGGCTAGGGGGTCAGCACTGTTCTTGGTGCAGCCTTTGACCTGCAGCTCTTGTGGGCAGTGGTAACACTTCCAAATGCAGGGCCCCACAAAACACTACCTACAAGTAACGAAGCACACTACTTCAGCGGGAAGCAAATCAAAGCAGTGATCACAGGCCACGACACCTGTCAGGTGCAAGGGGAAAGCAGGGCTCTGAAGTGTTACACAGCCTCTGGGCTCCCGCAGACACACTACCCACAAACTACTAATAAATAGCGACCAGTGCCAATCCTGGCACACAGATATAGGCACTATAGTCTGATAAGAAGCACTGATACATCAGAAAGTAAACAGATTCCTAGTTTTCGGGGAAGAATAGATCACAACACGAAGAATAAATACTTGAGTGAGTCATTTCCTGTGTGAGGGAAATAGGAACATGAAGTCTAAAGGTTTAATGCTGCCACAGTAGGGTGTAACTTTCTCCAGATGAAATCACAGAATGAGCCGGGAGCCACCTAAGGTGAAACCTCAGTGGCACCACTTCCGTGCTGCTGGCTCCCACGGTATCGGTGCCCGCACACACTGCACTAGTGGCTGGGCTCTGTAGATAGGTTTTCTATCCTTGGCTGTGACAATTAACTCACGCCTCTCATGTGCCCTTTGCATTTTATCTGCCAGTTTGATATTGTTCCCATGCCAAGGAAGATAAGGTTAATGAAGACATTCATGAAGGGGGAAAAAAAAAAAGAAAAAAGAGAGCTTTGTAAGGGTCATGTGTTTGTACTGTCAAGATATGACCAGCTACTGGTTAGAGGAGTTCCACCCAACTACCCAAAATGACAGTCAGTGGGGATCTTTTCTTATTGCAGGTCCCCAACACAAAACAGAAAATAGGGAACAACCCTACTGTTCATCATTTTATTTGGAAGAATATTATACAATGTCACCTCAAAGCATGCAATCTTCCCTAGGAGGCCCTGTACATAATTTATTTATTTTTATCTTAACAACCAACAGCAGTAAACTGCTGAAAAGGAAACAAGAAACACTTTGCATAGTGCTGCCAAAAAATGGATCGGAATAGAAGAAATTTCAGGTTAATTTATTTTGGTCTAATTTCTTAAGTAACATTTTATGGTAAATGTTGTTGTTTTAACTATTGCCTTGTAAATAAATACACATTTCTATAGCTTCATTACCATGAAGAAGTAGTGCCACAGATGAGGATTCCCCATGACCTGCAGTGATCCGATTATTGTGTCCTGCCACATTTCTGAAGCACCAGGATCAGTAGTCCCTGGGGTGCCAGGCATTCCAGGTCACATATTCTCTATCTGCACATTTCTATCAGAAGTAGAACAGGTACTTTCTCTCTTTTTTTTTTTTTCTTTTTTTTTTTTTTCTTCTGACAGTATAAAGATTTCCTTTCATACGCCAGCCACATCTGCAAGCTAATAAGGCATCCCCTGCTTTGCCCTGACCCATCTGCCTTCACTAAAAACTTAATTCTGCGTGTATTTTTGCTGTGCTAAACCAACTCCTATTACTTCCTGGCATTAGGTCATTCCAGGCGAATACTGGCACTTCATCACTTTTCCCCCTTATCATCCACTATTGCAAACTCATGTGCACATCCTGTACACAGACACCGATGTGTGAGTCGTTCTGTGTGAACACAGCAGAACTGCTCAGGACTGGAAAGCAATCCACGGCACCAGCAGTTTGTCCAAACGTCTTCATTACTACACTTGTCTGACTTAAAAGGTGAACTTTAGAAAGTGTAAAATAGGAATACTTTAAATAAAGTACTCTGATGTGTATTGTTTTCAACATTCAGGAACTACCACTTCTTAATATTAAAAGGCACTTCATCAGCAGTTTCATTCTCTATTAGTGAGGATATATTTCCCATCAGTGTAACAAAACCAACAGCATACACAGACAGTGATTTCCTACATTAACCCAATAGGGAAGATGGAATTCAGCATCTTCTGCATTCAGTGCCATCACTTCTTTCTGTAGAGTAAGAGCTGTCTCGATGTGTTATTAATAGTGAAGGAAATCTGCTTCAGAAAAAGTTTTATTTACACTGTAGAGAAATTAAGCCAGAAGTGAAACAGCAGTATCTATGTTAAATAAGGAATGCGTCTGTAAAACATGCATTGATTTAAAAGCGCAAACAAGCTACAAATTCACAGGTTTTCTAAAAGCTTAGGATAGCGAGGCTTTACAAAAGAGGTGGCAGCAGTGCTGACACTCACAAATAAACACAGGTTTATTAGACTGAGTTTTCAAAGCCTAGATGCTTACAAGGCACCTTTTCCCAGCCTTTTAATGCTCGTTTTAAAGAGGAACTCTACACAATAGCCATTGGGTCCCATTATCTGGCAAGAGGAAGTGGTGAGTGTGAACCCAAATCTTCCCTGGCTCAATCTAGAATGTAATTAATTAGAGGCCTCAAGGTAGCAGAGACAAAGGCTGTTTGTATGGAAATCCCTCCTCAGAAGGAGGTGTGCAGACACTTCCTGATCCAGCAGATAAAACAACGCAGCTCAGCCCGGCCTGTCTGAACACCCTACGAAACAGGTCTCACATCCCTGTCAAAACGCTCACTGCGGAGCAGGAAAGTGTTCAGGCTCTTCAACTTTGGTTGATTTTAACTGTTTCACTTAATGTAAAAATGTTTGTAACATTTACATGCCAGAGGAACACTCCATATCTGCAGCGTGTAAGCTTGGTTTAATAAGTTTCTCTTGCTTTATTTCAACCAAATAGAGGACAAGCTGGGCCTTAAAATTATGTTATAGTATTTCTTCAATGTTAATTTGAAAAGGAAATCCTTTAAAGGAAAAGGGGGAAAGTAGTCTAATGCCATGAAAAAAAAAAAAAAAAAAAGGTTATAAAAGGTTATTATAAACAAAGTAACACTATCAAAAATAATATGAAGGT
Organism: Aythya fuligula; assembly: GCF_009819795.1. NCBI lineage: Eukaryota > Metazoa > Chordata > Aves > Anseriformes > Anatidae > Aythya > Aythya fuligula. The sequence continues at coordinate 44,184,089 of NC_045563.1, read as the reverse complement.
TGTATTCTCAAAATAGACCTCTATTTAGTAGCAGGAAGCATACGTTGGGTAGGCAAGTGTGAGAAGTCTTCTGTCTGTCTCTTGGAAAAGATGAAACAACCCCTGGACCACAGGAAATAACACGTTTTAGAAAATCCCAGTGGTACGAGTGAAAGCACTTCAAATAAATCTGCAAGTCCTCCAAACAATATTAAAGGACAACAGATGTTCTCCCCATTAGCTTGTTTGAAGGCTCACGTAGTCCCTAGGAGAAGCCATTTATTTGCATTGATTAAAGTGGGTATTCAGATCCAGACTCATATAAACAGAGAAACAGAGCAATAGGTGCTTGAGGAATGACAAACCATGCCTGTCCTCTTCACGCTGACGAGAAAGAGTCACTGCATATGCAAAGATAATGGAAAAATACAGACCTTTGTATATACTTTCTTTCAGACTTAATGTCTTTATAATGTAAAACAGAACTCACAAAAAAAAAAAAAAAAAAAAAAAAGAAAGAAAGTCTTTAAACTTCAGCTAAAAGTTACTTTTTGAATCATTTTTTTTCTTTTGCTTTGTTTCCCTGATAAGTTTCTGACATGCTGGTGACTTGGCTGATATGCTGCCAAAATAAAAAATAATCCTCATTACGAGGAATAACTCTTCTCGTTATAAGCCAGTTCTGAAATTAAATCAGCAATTCTGATTCATCTTACTGTCACGCATCCTTAAGCAGGAGCTGCTCTGTGTACCCATCTCCAGCAGGAAGCACTCCTGCTAGATACGAGCAATGGCAACAGGGGCCCAGACATGGCTGTAAGCTCAGCTGGTGCACAGGTACCAAAACCAAAAGCGGAACCTCACCGCCTTTCCTCCGGCCTGTGAGCATCTGTAGAGCCAGACGTCACCCTAACGACTGGCTGGGTGTGTTGTTCACAGACTGATTCAGTAAAATTCATCAGCAATGCTGCGAGCAAGGATCAGAGTCCAGCCCAAGTCATTAAGATAAAAGTGTCAGCTGTGATTAGGACTGAGTTCCTTATTTCTTCCACAAGCAGTATGGTTTTATCGGAAGTGATGCATGTTTCTTGCTTGTCCTTAGCGAGACTAAGTCGGATGCCTGAGGAGCTATACTAAGTTCAGAAGCAATGGATTTGAATCTGCCCAGCCAAAGCCAGGCATGAGACACGTCTTTGTGCCCTTAGTGTAATCTGTGTGGAAATGTAAGCATAGAGATCCCACCCACACCAAGGACACCTGGAGAGACAGAGCAGTGCCAGGCTCCCTTTGTTAAAGGAGTACCCAAGACATCAAGTCTGGGGCTCACATGACAGTCCTAGGGCTGTGGTTGCTATTACAGAAGCCCTGCACGGCTGGAGCACCTAAATCCCCTTTATCTTGTTGCACAGCATCAGAGGTGCCTTTGCGAATCGATTCTGCTCTATAATCTTTCACCTAAGCAACAGAGGCTTCTCCTTTGTTGTTCTCCTGCCGCTTCTCTCCCACACGTATTCTCACCCTGGCAGGCCCAGTATTAGTAAGGAAGGGTCTTCTGGGAACCTGGAGATGTAACCACTGGCATGACAATTTTCTTTCTTCCCTTGTATCTCCCCCTTGGTTGCAGCCTGCAGTGTACAGTACGGGGCCCAGTAACAACCAGAACGAAGCTGACCATCAGACCAAAGCCTGCTCTAACCAGCGTCAACAGCAGCACCAGCAGGAAAACCCAACAGGGAGTTGGAGTAGGTCCAGACAGAAACCATACTCACTCAGGGAAGGATATTATGGGGGAAATCACCTGCTGTACTGGATCCAAGTGAGTCTAATTTGAAGCCAGTTCAGAATTACTTTTTGTTTTGTTACTACACTGAAGATAAGCTGCTTCTCTTCCTAATTTCATCCCCATAATTATCAATCACAGCAGCTGAAATGCATTGTAGTTTGAACTCAAATTGAATGAGGAAAAAATTGATTTGTAAACTACCTTCCTCTCATAACTTCAAAGAACAATTAAAAAGTGTTGTTGGTATTCTGAGGAGAAATGCAACACATGCAGGAATGCACAAACCATAGGCTTCGTGGCTGAACAGCTCACAGCAATCTGAAAATTTAATAGCAAAACACTTCACCGAACAGTTTTGTATCTGCTTTGAGCTTCAACTTGAGGAAAAGTGTAATTTCTGAAAGCCAGGAAATGCACTCTGTTAAGAGACAGCCTATAGGCTCCACCACCCAAGAAACAACAGGAATTATCAGCAAACAACTGTGTTTGCTACCCAAAGGGCCGTGTATTGAACGAAAAATAACCAACTGCAGCCCCCTCACACAGCTAGGGCAGTGCTGCAAGGCAGCCTGGGGAACCTTGCACACAGAGGAGGCGGCAGGGACAGACGGCCCCCTCTGTCCCCATACCTCTCCAGGAGATCTGCAGTGTGTAATTGCAATTTAAAGCACTGAAGACCTGTGTAATTCTGTGCTGGTTAACTCATGATCACAGTAATTTTGCAAAACAGCCTCCACTGCTCCTGAGCAAAGAGCACCTAACCATGCAGTTTAGGAAAGATGGGTCCTATTGTCAGGATTAGTACTTTCACCAAAACAAAAAATGTAGCAGTACAGTAGGAAATATCACAGAGATGAAAGTAAAACATTGGAGCCGAAAAGAGCAAACACCACTGTGTGTCAAGGCTATGACCTGTATTTATAAACGTATGGTTAAATGTCAGTGTCTCCTGCTCAGCCTCCAACTGATGCACCCTCCAATCCAATAATGAGTATCAGAGATTTTATGATCTAGCATAAGATGAGAAGTCATTAATATTTAACAGTGCACTTCGTAATTACCAAATATGTGTTTCTGTAACAGTAAGTAGCAATAACATCCTGTCAAGAGCCTTCAATTCCTTTGCAGGAGCAGGACTGGAAAACATGCTTTTTCACCCATGAGAATGGGGAAAGTAAAGCAAATACATTCTTATTTTAAATTTGGTTTGAACACTGTTACCCTTAAATGCAAAAATGTCCTATTAACTCTGATGGTCCTTTGTACAATTAAATATATTTTAAGTGACCAACAATTTCTAATCAATAAATCACCTTTCACCTGTTATATTGTGCAATCCTTCCAAAAAATGTTCAACATGAATTTTCAGATTGGGCTAGAAGTGAATTATGATCATATTTAATCATAACCCCTTTCACTGATAAAAATGCATTAAAATAATTCTACAGGTGAAAAATTCAACACAGCAAAGACAAAACTTCATTAAAGGAGGAGAAAAAGTAAAAATGAGTTAAAAGGGACATTTAAAGCAAATTTCAACCATTAACTACCCAAGAAATACCAAGATAAAGGAAAAACAACCAACCTTGTATCTGCGTAGGCATTGTTCACCCACACTCAACATAAACTGGGTGTCAGAGACACAAACTTTTTTAGAGTGAGGTTCAGAAGATGATCTTTTTCCCATTTTTCCCACTGAAAAATTTTCATTCTACTATTCCAAAGCCACCATAGGATTACTTGTTGACATATCAACTATTACAATAGCTAAAGCAAAAATAAATATGTACAGAAAAAAAAAATCATTAAAAAACAATGTTAACAATAAAATAAAGAACAAACCTTTAATTTTTGTAAAATCTATTCAACAACTGAAAGGATCTGAATATTTGCAACAACTCTAGAGGTTTGGGCTAACATGTGACTGAAAAAACAAAACACCAATATGTGATCTCATGGGACAGTGCATAGGAGGGAAGGCTCATGTACGTGTACATGTATAGAAACAGACTTGAAGAAAAAATAAAATAAAATATAGCTTAGGAGTACATAACTTCGGTATTTGCAAAATCAACTAAGTTTGAAATTCAACCCATAATTTAGTCCTACCTTTCCCATCTAAATTCCAGGTAATATGATTTTAATGTTCCTAATGTAAATGGATACCAACTTTTTATCTTGTATCACTTCAGTAAGGAAAAACAACTAATTCAAAATGTATGAATAATTATTTGGACTACAGGGAAAAATCTTGGTCCCACAGAGATCAATAGCAGAACTCCTTAGTATGGTTAAGCTCCCAGTCTGGTTAAGATGTATGTTTAGGATGCTTATACTTTACTGTGTAGATGAAAAAGCCTAAATGTCAGCTCAAACATCTGACTGTGAATGGGAACTCATTCCCTGAAGGCATATTCTTTTACTTCAACACACCAACACAAAAACAAAGATCACAGAATGTAAGGCAATAAAAAAAGGAAACCAGAAGACCGTGCAGTTTGATGACCAAAGTTTTCTTTGCTGTATCTTTACACTTAAATTCCAAGTTGCTGCACTGTAAGAGGAATATGCAATCGTGAATTTAATGTATCTTGAATGTTTGCATCCCCTGGCAAACTGAGCTCTGGCGTTTTCAGCAAAGACCTCAGTTACCTTGTCTTCTGTCTGTGTCTATTATAATGCAAAGCAGTCAAGAAATAAGCCTAAGGGTCATGTCATCCATTACCCAGTAAACTGAATTACCTCATGATCGAACATTATCCAATAACGAATGAATTTTTTCATGATCCATCATAAGAATTCTTCAGAATATATGCAGATCTATCTTTTATTTGTTTAAAGATGAATGCACACATGTACTGCAATTACATAACTGAATTTTCTACATAAAATTTTGCATAGGTTAAGGTCAGCTTGGTGGTTAAGCAAGTAAAAAGCTCAACAAAAATTTACAGAAATTATAGCATTGCAAATGTCACTTTTTAAGTAGGTCTTATATCTTGACACCCTTCTCATCATTCTGCTTGGCTGGAGAGGCTGTTTTCCATTCCTGACCTTAGAACAGGGCTCATCAGAAAGATGTACTTTATCCCTTCTTGCTCGATGACGTTACAATCCAGCAGTTACATATTGTCTATCATCTTTTGCATACTTAAATCCATTTGGACATGGCCAAATAATGATTTGCAAACCTATAAATATCACAACCATAATTTAAACTCTGATAAATTAATTCCCAGAAAAGGTTTCTCATAAAGACTGGTGTCCACAGAATTAAGTAGCAGGACTCTTGTTAGTCACACCAGAAGATCGCTTTGGTGGTTAGTTTGTGATAAACACTTCAAGCTGGAGGTACTTGCAGTCGTCTTACGATTTCCATAGCTATCTTTATATATGCTTTAGCCTGTAAAAACAGAAACATATACTTAGAACCTTTCATTTTCTGTATAAAGCAATACGTCTTGTTAAGTATACATTTTCTCACACATTCAAAGGAAAAGAAAAATGTTATAATAAATGTGTTCTATTCAGCTAGTTTTGTGTTCAGGAAAGTTATATTCTAATACATAAAGTAAGTACAAGCATTATTTAAAATACTGGGGGTACAACACTTTAGTATTATTCTTAGAGCTTGACTGAACAATCTGTCTTAAACAGCAAACAATCAATATTCTTCCAGAGGAGAGGTGCTGAGATGGAAGGAAACTCCAGTCCCACAGGTCCTATTAGTTATAAACTCCCCTCACCTCAAAGACTGAGATGAACTGTACACAGGATTGAGATAGAGAATTGGGAAAAAAATCCAATAAAAAAAAATAAGAGAATTAAGTCATTAAGGATTTAAAAAAAAAAAAAAAAAAAAAAAAAAAAAAAAAGGACATCATTCCAAGAGGCTAAAGTGGGTATTGGAAAGAACTAGTTCTGCAATACTAGTATCCCTATAGTATCCCTACAAAAGCTCACTCTCACATCAACCTGTGGCACTTGGCAGGATGCTCTAAGTTGGAGGGCAGAAGACAAAACCCTAAGACTATCAGGAATGACACAATTCAAGCTTACTTCTATCACCTCTGAAAAATGACGTGGCTGGGACCGTGATTGGGCTAACATTGAATATTCAAAAATGCAATGCCAAAAGATACATAAAGCAACTGCCTTTAACACAGTACAAACTACAAAACGAAAACCCAGTAATTTCTTTATCAAGCTCACTAACTCACAGTCAGAACATAAGTTTTAGAAAGGTCTTTGACCTTGATATAAAGATTTTCAAGTAAAACAGTCTCTTCTGTGTGTTAAATGTGTATGTATATGCATATCATCTACACTGTTCAGAGATGGCTTTCATTGTTACAAATTTATACCTTATCTGTAATTTGAACTTGTGCCTTTGTGGTTGTAAAGTAAAACAAAACTTCGACTGTTCAGCCTGCTTCTACTCCATTACGTTGTAACCAAGGCACCACTTCACCTTCTCAAATCAGCCTGCATTTGCAGCCCATGTTGACAGCCTTCCCTAAATGGGGAAGTTCTTCCTTCTTAAATAACTAGAAGAAATCACCAGAATATTCCCTACTGCTCTGCTCTCCCCTGCCTCCCTTGTGCAGAACTTGTAGATGACTGTAACCTCAAGTTAGACCTTGCAGTCCCAACGAGCCTTTAATACAGCAAATAAACTGACAAATATATGAGGGCAGAGCTTGAGGGGCAGGACGAGAAGGTCCCAGCACATCTTCTCTCTTCTAAGCTTCTCTCCTTGCCTGTCAGTTTGCTTTTCTGGCACTCCCAGCCTCAGTGCTCATATACTCCTAAGACTAAACCAAGTAATTTTCTGAGATTGTAAGGAACGCAGACACCATCTACATGCAGATAACAGATTAAACGCACAGCAGACGAAGTGAAGGCCTTAATCCTGAAATGCTCTGGACACACAAGTTATTCATGCAAGCAGTTGCATCAAAGTCAAGTGTGTAATCCATATCTGTAACTCATAAGATTTAAGCTGTGATCAGCGTTGTATCCTCTAGCTGTACAATGACAAAGCTAAGACTTACTTTAAGTAAGAATTATAATGCATTCTGACATCTGGCCAAACAGCAGTATTTCCCATTCTAAAGTTCAGTGTGTTTTAGATAGTTTTATTCTCTTGTAACCTCTCTTGATACTTATCGTTAAAGAAATTAAAATGCAGTTCTAATAGTATGGTGATTATGGTTAGAACAGACTCAGAAAACTACAGAAGACTAGTACCATTCATGTGTATTTCCTCCACAGGCTTACTCCATAATGCTCTATTTTAGGACTCTCACAAACTACATGTAAGAGGCTTCCTTAAAACCATTAAGCCCTGTGTCAGCTTGCACGCTTATAAGGCAGGGCTAAATCCAGGCAGCACATCTATAACTGGAGATTCTTTATAAGGGATTCTGAGGAACAGAATTCTGCTCAGCCTTTTGTATTACAGATAAGATGGCTCTTGTTCCAGAGTAGCTTTTACATTTCTTAGTACATAAATTGACAAAATATCTACAAGGGAATTATTCTGTCCTAGTTAGTCCTTTATTCATTGTTAAATAGCACCAATTAAAAAAATTAGATATCACTATTTCTTCATTTACTTTGTGAACATCACATATGCTTAAAAATCTACAACCTATACCCCTCACGGCTATTTAGATCACACTAATTCATTCCAGAGAATAAAAGGAAGCATAATTATTCCCAAGAGACCTGTGCTGTTATAATCTGCAAGACCTCATAAAGATTGTGCATGTAATAGAACAGATGACCTGAGAAGCAAGGAATAGACACTGCACTACAAAGAGAACACCGCAGCTACAAGTCAGGTGGGCTGTAAATATTTGCTCATTGTAATATCCCTTGCTGTTTAATTCTGCTACATTCTCTACACTTATATTTCCTTCAATTTCTATGGTAAATCATTCCGGTCCACCAGGCCACTTACGAAGAACAGCTGTGGCACTGTAGGGTCACTCACAAAAAGACACAATAGAAAATCTCAGTCACTTATATAAAAATAATAAAAAAAAAGATATTAGCTTTAAAAGAACTGCATCTAAAATCTTGCAATATTTTTATTCTGCACTACATTATGATAGGCCAAATGCCCAGGGACCAATGATCACAATAACACGTAGCTGAAAAAAAAATTAGTGAGAAATGAGAGTAAACAGTGGGTTTTATTTTATGAAGAACAGAACAAAAAGATTTCATTCCACAGTATAGGAAAATCCAAACTAGTCCTATAGGTATTATTGCAGTGCATTTGGGTAATACAGTTGTGCCCACGTGCAACACCCAGTACACTTAGTTATTAATCTCCTGGGGAGTCTACCAAGTCCCCAGCTAGCCCACCTGCACAGATGAGATAATGGATCAATCTGGAACAACAGATCAACTTCAAAAAAGGTGACTGACTGAAATCAAACTGCATTTGCACATAAGTATTTACACTGATTAGTGTAGGAGTTCTCCAGGTGGGAATTTTGGACTACACTGAAAAGTCCTGCAGGCAGTTGCCCCTTTGCACAGATCAATTCATAAGTTTCAATGAGTTAATTAACAACATGAATGCAAAACCCAGCCCCTTTCAGAGACTACCCAGGCAGTTTCTGCTCCAGAGTTGACCAAATGGCACATAGATAACTGTAAATACACAGCAGAAATTGTTCTTGCAGCTGCAGGGACAGTGGTTTTGTACGCAGTTAAGATTAGAGATGTTTTGTGCACAGATAATCAACAGCTATGGATCACACATATGCTGGAGTACTCATTCAGGATCATGGACTGGCTCCACTGTGAAAACTGAGCTGAACAGGGGTCCAGGGAGTCTCACTTGAGGCAGCTAAGACACTACTGATTGACAAGAGCCCTTGTAAGAGAAACTTCCATAACCATCCAGACAGCAAACAGATATCCCACTTGGGAGATTTGATTCCCTACGTGTTCCCTGTCAAGATCTCAATAAATAACATTTCCATGTGCCCCCCGCCCCAACAATATTCACGAGTGTCTGGGCAATGATTTCACATTTATGTACACTAACTTTCATTTGCCATTTATCTGAGCTGTCGTTTAGTAACAGGAGGCTAGTTTCAACTCTTTGCAGCCGGCATGCTAGTGTTACCTAGTCCAAATATTACCAGCAGTCTCTTAACCTCCTATGCACCCTAAGCAGCTGTTTAAGCAGCTTTTTTTTTTTTCTCCTAGATACCTACTTTATAAGTTGAACAGAACAGTCTCTCATTTCCTTACAAGGTCTCCACCAGTAACCAGTCTTTGAGAAAATCAACTGTTTTGAGCCTTTCAACAAGTCACTCAACTATGAGTGAGGGCCAGTCTCTCAGCAGCAACATACATCAGCAGACACGAAAGGTCTAGAGGGAATCTCAGTAACTCAATGCACCTTTCATTAAACAAACACAACTCTATATGTATTGAGCCTTTTCTCCTACTCTCAGTCTATTCAATGTGGCATCTGTACACAGGTACTAGAGCCCATTCAGTTCAGTTTTATCCTCCATCATTACTAAGAAAAGAAGAGGGATTGCAACTGAAAATGGAGAATGACTTTTATTCCTTTTCGGTTGGAAAGACAAAAGAAACTGTAAAGGACAAGTTCTTACTCATGACTGAAAACCATTTTCATTTTTATAAAATCAAAGTGAGTTTTACAGATCAGTGTTTCCCTTCATGATTTGGAAACTCTAAAGGAGTGGTTTACAAGGCTCTTTCTGAAAGCTTTTTTTTCAGATGGACTGTTTATATTTACTAATAACATATCAGTTAGCTGCAAACAAAACATTCTCCCTGTTTTCAGAGGATGAATAAGTGCACACGAGACAGAATGCTCTAAAAACAAACCACATTTTTTGTTACAAATGCTGCCCAGGTGGGGTCTGAGAGCAACAGCGGTAAGGGCAGACAGAGATGGAAGGTGATGTTCAGAGTCAACAGAACTAGATAATGGCCACATGAAAGACTTTTCACCTCTCGAAAACTAGTACAAACACTGTCAGAAAAGACTGCAGCGTTCCTTAAATAACAAATCTTAGGACCAAGAGGGCACCACTGATGAAGCACAGATCTTGAGGTACGAATTGGAGAACTTGTAATAAACTTTGTCAGAAAAAGGACCTATGAGTCCTACTTAGCTGACACAATCAGAACATCTTGATTAATTGCTCTGGTATGGAATAAGAGACATGGACTGGCTTTAAACTGCAAGTAATCTTTTTATTACCCCATCTAATTAAGTCATATAGTAACCCTAGAAAAATGTGAGCCTTTCAGTTACAGCATTTAATTCTCCTTCAAACTCTTACCCATGAGGCATGTGTGCATCACTCCTAAGACAACTGCAAAATGAGCTTACAGCTTATAGCTGACTCTGCCCTGTTCATGTGGATTGGCTTGGCTTGACCTACTAATTTGCCTTGCGGTTCATTTTTACTGAAGTACAGATCTCAGGTCGCAAACAGCTCGCTGCAGAGGCTGCCAGTGTCTAATAAGAGGGATGCACAACTACTGAATACCATTAACCCCTCAGGAAAACCAAAACAGGTAAGAGCTGGTATCACATTTGCCTTCCCCCAAACCACCGCATACCAGCAACTCAGAAAAAGCATACTGATCCCATCACTTGCTTGAGGGCCAAGGACACCAAGGAGCATAAATCCACTTAGTGACATGCTTTCTAACTTCTACTAAAGAACTCCAAGACTACTAAAATGGCTATTAATCTGTTTTAGCAATCCAAAGGAAAATCACAGATTATCCCAAATTGGAAGGGACCCACAAGGATCCAACACCTGGAAAGGACCACCCAAAAAATTCACAGTCTTACCATATCCCAAGTTGAAAGGGATATTTTATGCAAGTCCTGACTGTCTAGAATATTGAATGCTACTGAACCTATAGAGAAGGATATAATATTTAAGTCTGCACAACTAAAGTCTTAGGGACTTGTACTTTATTCATTACTAAAGAAAACTAACAATCATGGGCAACAAGCAACCAGTCAAATAGCGGCCATCATAAGGACAAACACTAGACTTGGCTACCACCCACATGAAAGCAATGTTAGGTGATAGCATAGAAAACAAACAAACAAACAATGAAACTCTCTTTTAATCGGATTTTCGGATTTTTAGTGTTCATGGAAATTGCTTGTGACTTTGACACAACCCCAACCTTCAGTGCATGTCTGGAGCTGCCCCCTGATGTCTGTATTTCACCATGGTATGCTTTTAGTGCCTTCTGAGCTATGATGATAAACACTGGTTTAAATGAGCTTCCAACTTCAGATAACTTTATGTCACCCAGACAAATTCTTGATTGCTGTAAGTACAGGATCTTTCCTACTCTGTCTTCCTCTGGGTAGCTCTGTAACAGTCTTCTTGGCATGAATTGGCAACTTCTGCCACACTTCAGGGAAGCCTCAGCCCAGAAAGGAAACTTAATGAAATTATAAAAGTTGATCCATAAATTACAATAATTACGATGTAGAAGATGGTTAAGTAAAGTGGATGCTTCCTGATAGTACCTAAAAAAAGCCTTAGTACTCACAGGACATGGAAATTTCCTGTAATCCTATATATAAGTAGCTGCAAAAGCCAAGCCTTCCTCTGATAAGAGCCTCAGCCAGGAAACACTGCTAGCCTCAAGGTGCCATTGTATGTGTACATCACTCAGGTGCTTTTATGTATATCTAAAAAGACATCCTGCCCAGAAAACATGGTTAAGTAGAATAGTGCAATTCAAATGCAATACAGTAGCATCCTTCAAGCAGACTATCCTAACACTCAGCATTTTCTGCAGCAGAATGAAGTGTAAATGAGGGTTTGATGATGCATTGTGCTATCTACAGCTTGAACAAAGGATTCAGACCTACACATGCCAAGTGTTACTGTGATCATTCAGAGGAAGCCTTGATGGTAAGGCATGTTATAAATCATATCATGCAGTCTCTACTTCAGGGTTTGCTTTTCTTTCAAAAGATACCACACCCTGGAGAGACCACTTTTTAAATGGAATTATTGATGACAGCTAAACAACAGCAAACATTATTCCCTACCACTATTTCAATTTTTTTTCCAACCATTTCTTGCAAAGCTTTAAAAGCTTGTACATTTTTACCCTACCCACACTTCACCCTTACAAAGAATTTTACAAAAAAGCGTTTCTGAATATGAATTCCATCTGTCCCTTCGGACCACACTAAGGCCTGTAACATTTCTAATTTAATTGAAAAGGGATTTTTAAACCAGACTTACTTTCCTCTGTCAGACTGCTTATGCCTAGTGCTCCTTCTTTCCACCTGACTGGGCTTTCTGTCTCCCCTTAAAGAGCCCTGTGGATTTTACAGTCAGCACATTCCTTCACCAAGATATCACAGAATCATAGAATCCTTTAGGTTGGAAAAGACCTCTTAGATGATCATCTAGTCCAACCTTTAAATAGTCACAATGAGTGAAATTTTCAAGAGCACCTGAACACATTTCACGTAGTTAAATGTGAACTAAACAATAACAGAACATCCCCCCGTGTGTGTGTGTTTTGTACCATACACTGGTCTTCATGATAAGCTGGATAGGATGACATTAAGCATGATTTCCAGCAACAAATCTGGGTTTTCTTGCTCCAGGTCAAGTTCGATTTTTCTCCCACCCAAGTCAAATTCCTCAAACCGGAAATAAATTTGTGCATATCTACAAATGGCTATGCAATTTGGGGTTCTGATACCCTAACCTATTACTGGTTCTCTCCGTTTGTTCCCATACTTTTCCAATACAATCTACTTGATTTTTACAGAACAAGAGGTTGAACTCAAAGTTTGCCCTGTTTGCAGCAAGAAAGCACTAAGGAACTGGCTGACCGTTACATGTTTCCTGATTTATTTTTTTTTCCAAAAGCAGTTATCTTCCTTATATTTCTGCCATGAGGGCTCACCATTTCTTAAATAACAGAATAAGAAAGAAGGTGAAATCTAAACTTCATTCCGTTATTACTTCTCTGCTGTCTCGGATGTATTATCCTCCTGAATCTTAGAGGTGTATCATCTCTCCACTTTTTTTTTTTTTTTTAATCATCTCATTCCCAAGCCAAGATGAGAAAATGTGCCTCCTACTTGTCTCAGCCTCCAACACATCTCCTCCCTGAAATGCCTATTTGAGCAAGACTCCCCAGCTTTTAGAAGGTGAATGGTTACACTGGTAGAGCAAATGTACTTTGAATTTACTTGAGTTGCTTCTTTAACCTTGGGATAGATGGGATTTTCGTGTTCAGTGGCATTCCTTCACAGTTTCCCTGTCTCTTCTAGCAAGGTATTAGTAGCAAACCACTGGGCCATCAAGCCTGGGATATACCCAAGAGTTTCAGCCCGGAAGAGCTCACAAGACAACCACCGTACCCACACCTCTCTGAGTTTTGTGTTCACAGGTGGAAGAGCACTTAAACTTCTACTTACATTTTCCTCAGTACTGATGGAGAGTTCGCTGCGGATTTTAGTGATTAATGTAGCGGACAAATAACTCCATGGGAATTAATCATGTTCTGCATCTCTCACTGTGCTTCTGCCCTCTTACCTGCAAGTTTCAGAATGCCTCTTTCAAACCCCAATTTTGCTGCTGATTCCTTTTGGTGATCAGCTACATCTGAGCACTAACAATTCCCACCTGGTTTCAGTGATTCCTCTTCTGTTTTCCCTATTCTACCTTTCCCATTTTAGCAGCGTTCATCATTTTCTTTTACTAGCCTCTGCTGCTTAGAGACTCTCACATATGTTTGGGTGAGCAAACAACAAAGAGAGCCAACCCACCTCCACAGCTTGAGGGAGGAGGGAAATGCTCCCAAGACTCTCAATTATTTCCAGAAGGGCCTGGTAAGTCCTTGCTGTTGATTAAACTAAGAAATGATTAGCTTCTTGTAGAGGATCTTAGATCACTACCAATTGCTGCTGTCTGCCTGCTATCTTTCTGTTGGACTAGTCCCTGTTATTTAGGCTAATATGTGAGTACAGCAATATTCAATTTTCACAGCGCACTTGTGCAGCAGATAAAAAAAAAAAAAAAAAAGTTTTATCAATAAAGACTTAAAAAAAAGCCGTAATTTAAACAACTAAGCTGTCAGAAACACAAGCATAAACAATGTTATACAAAGGAAAAAATCATTTTACCAGCATTGTTTATTTCTCCTTGGGGACATTATCCCTTGGAGACTCAAGCTTTACCAAAATAGAACTTCAGCCATTAAACCCTGACACCCTTTAGCTATACAGGCAACCCTTTCCACAAGAAGATGCATCTCAGGAATTATGTGCCTTTTGATGGAGAACTTTGGAAGTGCATACATCCACACTTCTACACATAATTTTATTTTTTTTTATGGAAGGTTTATTTCGGCTGTTAGCAATTTTCCTGCTAGTTTCCCTTTTCTATCAGCTGCATCTAAGCAAACGAGGCTTTAAAGCAAAGTATCTAACCAAGTTTGCTTATACATTTTAAAATCCTAGTGTAGAGTGACAGCTATGCTTTTACATATCAGCAAAAGAAGGTGAACCCTGTGGTATGCATGTAAGCAAAAAAAAGTATTAAACAACATTTAAGAAAAACCCTTCATTCCAATCTTGATGAAGCTTAGAAGGTGTGACTGCATGCTGGTTCCTGAGAAGTCAATCATCATCCTTATTCCCCACTCTCTGAATCAGCCAAGTATTATTTCAGTTCTGTGAGACTGCATTTCATTTTTAAGTGTGTTCTAACAAAGACAGCACAGAATTTTGTATACAAAAATCTGTAAATTTAAGGGACAAGAGCAGAGATAATTTCAGCAGCTCAGTGCACATTGTTCTCTATCTGAAAAACTATGATTGTTCATGCATGAATAGCCACAATTTTACTTTATTTGAGAAACATGGTGATGGGTGTCATGTATTAAAGATTAGAATCTGACCTTACACAACCTCTCCCACCACCAGTTATGTGATAAGAATTTAATTTTTCTTTTAAAATATAAGAGGACAACAATCACTTTCTGTATGTATAATGAGAAACAAACCAGGAATAAAGGGAAATTCTTTTTCATTCTGTAGAGATTAGTAAAGTCTAAAAAAAAAAAAAACAAACCTCATTCTCTGAGGAGAATGATTATCTCACAGACACAATGGCAGAGAAGAATATTAAAAGTTTTCCCCAGAGTCACACATATTTGTCAATCTTTATTCCTCTTCATATTTAACTTAATTGCCACAAATGGTGCTTATAACCCCTCCTTTCATTACCAAGAACATAGTCCAAGAAGGAACAGATGGCAACCCTACAGACTCTCTTGTCTTTCTTAATTTTCAGAATGCTGTCCTACACGTTTGAGTGTATGTAGGCTCAGACTCCTGCAGGCTACAGACTTTTGGTTAATATAGATTTCAGATACTGTGAGCTGTGAGCCTTCCATCTTGGTTTGCTCAGCTGTTTTGCTTCAACTTTGACCTAAGCTATACATCTATTCAAACCTTAGCAGTTTCAATCAAAATTCACAGATAGAAACTACAGTATTGATTGGAATGATTCCTTTCACAAGATCTGGACTCAAGATCACTACGTTATTCCGCAGAGGATCAGCACAGGTCTTGCCGAAGACTACAAAAATATCAATTAGAAACAAACAGCTGCTGCTTCTCTAACAAACAAAAAAAAAAAAAAAAGAAAAAAAGAAAAAAAGAAAACAAAGAAAGAAAAAAATAAGGTGCTACAATCTAAGTCACTATTTCTCCAGAATCCTGATTAGTGTGTTAATGATACTGGATTATACGCCCCTGGCAAACCCCCATTTTTTTATTTTTTTTTATTTAGTAAGGAAAAGTTATTTCGGCATGTATCTAGCAATCATGGTATTAGAAAGGTTATATGTACTTTTTAGCTTATCTCTAACACATTCTACTATCTATTATCATTATTAATCAATTTATTTTTTTTATTGGTAATGTCTAAGCAGCAGTGAGTAGTGATGCTGCATCATGCTATGCACTGTGACAACACAATGTGACAGACAACACTCTACCCTACAGAGCAAGGTGGACAAAATCGAGTAGAGAGGCAAGAAAAAATACTAACCAGAAAAATCTTACTCTGTAAGTGTTAATGAAATTTCATATGTGCAACTGCTTTTCCTCAGAGACTTGCATATTTGACTCCTACCACCTCAACAACCCACATTTTCCTTTGGCAATAAAATGTTATGGTAAATGCACAGAAAAATCCATTTCATCTTGTATGCAAATTCCTTCACTTTCAGCTGAAAACAATCCAGGTACTGACAACACGCAGGTTTTGTTCCAATAATCTTTTGATAGGATCCTTTGACAGTTTCCAGGGTCCGCTACCAAAGGCTCAACCGACAGTTTCAGAGGACCTACATTAGCTGCAAGGTCTCATGTGGCTTGACACTGACCTTCCTCCTCTTAGCATGCCAGAATCTGGATCAAATCTTTGCTATATTGAATGATTTGGACTAATTAAGCAAAAACACATGCACATGCAGAACCCATGACCAGCATTCCAAAACAAAGGCCGAAGTTGCTTAATGACAAAAATCTCTTACAGAATTGCATTTTTCTAAGTTACATTCAGACATGTTTGTTTTCAAACAGCAATAATGAGAAGTGCTCCCCGTTTACTTTTTTTTTTTTTTTTTGGGGGGGGGGAGAGGGAGGGGCACAAGGGGGAAAGGAATAGTGGGGTGGGAAGTGAGGAATAGGAGGGTGGGAAGGGGGTTGCTTTGTTATTTTAAGTACAGTGCACCAAACTTACGGCATCACTCTGAGGTTGTGAGATCACAACAGGCTGCCCTGAATCACAAGTCTCCCGTATATTAACATGCAGTGGAATGTCTCCTGTATTAAAGACACCAAGATACATGTAAGTGAAGACAATACATCTTAAATGTTTCGTTAAAATAGCCCTAAAGTGACTTGAAATAAAATTCCAATTCAGGATATTCTTTGAATTACTTAATACCAACAAATTAGCATTTAAAATGAAAATTGGCTGCAAAGACGTTTCTATATATCCATGATTAATATATCCATGATTAAGACCAAACCTATTTTGGATTTTTCTTTCTCTGAATAGGAAGGACTAGGCTTTGAAATAAATGATGAAAGGTGTTTTTTTTATTTATTGTTTCTTGAACACACAGAAAAAGAC